>NW_011948421.1:3786859-3810104 GCF_000503995.2 Ceratosolen solmsi marchali | reverse complement strand
ATAATAATAATAATAATAACAACAACAACAATAATAATAATAAATAACCAATTAAATAATAATAACAACAACAATAATAATAATAAATAACCAATTAAATAATAATAACAACAACAATAATAATAATAAATAACTAATTAAATAATAATAAACAAATTTTTAAAAATAAAAAAATTTACCTTCCTTTCTGACTATCTATCGTGAATCTGACATTAACGGGACCATTAACGATGCACAAAAATTTTCCCTACCGCAATTACTGAATTATATTGGGGTAAATTCTATAATTATTTTATTTTACGTTAAAAATCTCCTCTGATTACTTTAAATGAATACTTGATTTACAACGTAGCGTTTCTCTTAAAATTACGAACTGTAAAAAGAATTTGCTCTTATTTAACTTATCAAATTACCTTTAACATCATTTTCATAATCAATTTAATTCCAACTAATAACATTCGATCATTTCAACTAGTTAGCTTGATTTAGATTAAATTAATTTTCTTTAATATTACCATTAATACTGCCTTAGCGATACCAGACTAATTATAATTTATAATTAATAATATATATAATATATAATATAATAAAAATAATATAATATAATAATTAATAATAATATATAACCAGACTAAATTAATATCCACATCATTTATTTGTAACTCTGTGCGATATCTATTATTTGAAAAATTTAATAATCTAATTACAATACTTGATCAATATTTTTTCGCAGCGATGCAACAGGACAACCTGCATTAATTTTATAATCGAATGTTAATAACAAATTAAAGGGCAGATTTTAGAATACCGAATGCAATTATTAATGACATACAATGTATTAAAAGTTGCAATAGAAATTCCTGAAAATGTACGAAATGTATAATTATCGTAATTAAGCAAATATTGAGTAACCATTCGATTTGCCTTATTAAGAAACTTAAGAGTTATTGAACCCGATGTACTGGTAAGAAAAATAATTATTATTGCTAATTGCTCCATATTTTTATAATATAAGTAACAGTGTTATTGTGGTAAAATTATAAATATACTTTATTTCTCATTGACTCAACTTTTGAAAAAAGCAGTACATTTATAATACTTCACTGTATAAATAGATAAAATATTTTCTTAAGAAAATCTTTTCAATAAAGTTTTTTATCCACAAATACTAAAATTATTACACTTATATTCTTCTTTACTTTTTACCATTTAGTAATTGATTGGTCGATATACTTCGAAAATTACAATATATTAATGTAAAGGTTTATAATGCTTGATGCTTATGAGCATTTAAAGGGCTAGAAATTTAATTTAATTTAAACATAATTTCTGAATAGTTTAAAAACTAGAAAAGTGAATTATGACAATAGCACGGATTATGATCTTAAACAGAACAATTAAAATAAAAAGTCTGTGGCATGATCGAAAGACATGTTACCGATATCCTACAATTCATAAAAGGAATTGAAGCCTTAGAGGAGTTTAAGATTCGTTTCGGTGGTACTGTAGTGGCATCGAAAGGTGATGTTTAGCATGCCTGGCGAGGCCGCGCATCTCATGAATTTCTAAAAGGTCCCATTTCCGGCTGTAGTCGCAGATTAAGAAGAAAGAGAGAAACAGGAATGTCTTGTTTTTACCGGCTGCGCGAACACTTTTTTTGTTTTTATCAAAGCCCCATTTGCATTTTTAGTTCCAATTATATTTTTTGCTCATCCACCGTCCACTTACCTATTTTCATATTAATTGTATGTTAATAGTAATCAATTAAACCACTACTAATTGTATAATTATGGTACTTTCATATAAAATTATATTGAACTATTAAATTGCATTAAAGTTTCTAGATAATTGACGTCAATAAAAATATAAAAGTTGAACATCAATAATTTACAATAAAATTACTTTGTTTAATTTGGAAATCATTCTTGGAAATATTTAATAAAAATAGAATAGATTTTAATTTACATTCATTATTTTCAAACTTTTCTAACTGTACAAACGAAGTTCGATATTAACATTAATTTTTTTATATTTTCCAGCGTATTAAAAAAATTATTTGAATTACACCTCAGCACGTATAAAAAGAATGCCCCTAGGAAATAAAACGAAACAAAAAAACAAAGACAAAAAAAAATTCAACAGGACTTATAAAGGTAAATGCGACATTGTAAGAGGAAGCAATTGTTTCCGGCGTACCGGAACGCTTTGTTGGCTAACAGAGATAGCTGAAAAATTTGTTAAAAAAAATTAATAATCTACTAATATTCGATCTCGTAAGTTATCATTATTTGCCTACTTTATCTTTCTTATCCTGATTCTTCAATGATTGCGAATTTGCTAAGAATTTATAAGAAATTCTTATAATGTTCGTGCATCGTAAATTCGGCATTGTCCTTGCATTACTGACATTACGTACGGCAAACCAATGCTCGCGACCATTTTGTTCTTATATACTTTAACTTAATTTATAATTTTAAAGAACCTCGACACGAGAGTTCAACATTAATTTACATTCATTCATTCGGCTTTAGTAAAAATTATCGAAAAAAACTTTCGGGAACATCGTATACGCGACTTGAGCTTTAACAAAATATAAAACCGTTTATTCCCATGATTTTACTATTTATTCGATTTAATGAATACAGCGGCGTAGATTATACAGAAACCTTGTTTTAACACTCTAAAGCCCCATAACGGCTTGTATTACTTAAGCCAAAAGTAGAGTAGGAGGTATCGAGTTGACAGGGCTCTTACCTTGCTTGACGGAGACGTAGCGCTGATTGAGGGCCGCGACAAAGGACGCCTGGGGCAGCGAATCCTCGAGAGAGAAAAGCTCGTCCCGGGTGACAGTGGTGGAGCGTGACTTTAACACAGCCTTGCTGCCGATCGGTGCCAGATAGCCGCCACTGATGTCCCTGTATATTCATCGAGAACAAGGCACAGAACGTTAATAGAAGTCGCAAATTGACAAGCGGCATATTAAATTCGTTCGGAAAAATTCGCAACAATAATTCACCGGGGACTATTGATTAGGGGCGCTTTGGCAATAGCTATGCCTTAAAACAATCTATTTATTTTCAATAAATATTGAAAGTAATATTTTATTGATTTTTTTTTTTATTATTTCCATACAACGATCCGCACAGAGATAAAGCAAATCATATGCGCATATTTGAATTTTCAAATTATTTAATTAGATTAATTGGACTATTTGTCGATTAAGCAATAATATTAGTAGAAATTTGTATTCACTGCTTATATCCAATGTATCGTTTAATTTCCTAACATAAAATTATTACATACGTCGATCGATTAATGTATAATATCCGCAATTGTTGAAAAACGATATTTACTTATCTTAATTAAAGATGAGCGAGTGTTAAAATTAAAAGATTGCAATTACTTACTCGCGATAATTTTAAATACGCAGGACTAATTTCGATAATTCATCTTGATCATTCGTCAATTAATTCTTAACACCTAAGTGTTTTTTAAGAGAAGCGCAAAGACAATAGGACAATGAAAATAGGTTGTAAAGAATTGGAGACAACAACAACTGTTTCCGTTTTTAAGCGTACCACCTACATATTTATTCTATGACTCCCCCCCCCGCCCTTACTCTCTCCTTACCACGATATATGGTGTGGCGTCGACCGCCAACAAACAAATCCCCCTTGAAATGAAAAAAGAATCAAGTTTCGTACGCGTCGATGAGTCACTATACAGCGCACGAATTAGACCCCATTCTCTCTCTCTCTCTCTCTCTCTCTCTCTCTCTGTATCTATCTATCTATCTATATATCTATATATATATATATATATATATATATATTTCTCGAACGTGCACATTTTTATTTTTATTTTTATCAAGCAATCCACGCGCGCACCTTGCTCGCATATAAAAGTCAAGAAACGACTTCCATACTAAGAGAACTTCTTGTCGATGATCCTCATGGGCAACTAATGTACAGGCGTCAAGAAAGGTCTTACTCTTCGGCGGATTGATTCATTTTTCAGGTTTCGCTCCATTAGGCCATCAACGCTGTGCCTGTGACTCAATTTTTTTCCTTTCAATGTGATTAAACGAAGTATGCGAACTATAAAAGCACTTTTTTACGTTTGAATAATTCCATCCTTTAAACGTTTACTAATATCAGATATTAATGACGTGGATAATTATGATTATTCTAGTGCATACAACAAATATTATTGCTAACGTACCTACTTAAATAAAAAAAAGTCACAAATTACAATTAGCTTAGTAGCATAAAACGCTATTATTTGTTATCACTCTCAAATAGTGACGGTAAATAATTAAATCTCATTCTCAAAATACTAAACTAGAACATTATCATTAAGACAATATATGCCAAAAAATATTGGCCTTTCCAATACCATCTTAAAAATGTATATTACAAACATAAATTACGTAATTATAAACAGTTTAAAATTAAAAATTACTTTATTCCAGTTTTAAGTCATCAAAAAACCATTTGATTCGTTAGTTATTGTTTAAAACTATTTTGAATGTTTTGATTTGTTTATAAATTTTAATAATATAAGAGATATTTAGCTTAAACGTAAATCGAATTAAATTTAAATTTTATTATATCCTATTAAAAGTCTGTCTCCGAAATATTTAAAATATTAATAAATTAATTACGTATTATTAAATTTAATTATAAATATATCAAATAGTATATTAAACATAATTTTTAACTAAAGTGTTATAAAATATATTACGTATAAGTTATAATTACAAATTTTAATATTTATTAATCTTCATTATTTATTATTAATTATTTATTAATTAAATATTATAGGAATATTATTCAATACTAGCAATTGAAGAAATATAAAAATTGTGTCTACAGGCACTTTTACAATATCAATTATAGATTAGATATAGTTTAGAATATAATAAAAGTATTATGCAATTTAAATATTAAAATTATAAATCATTGAACTGCATAATAATACGAATCAAAGATTTTATAATTTTTGGGCAAATTTTTCCTCATATCTTTCAAATAATTCGCCAATTATAAAATGCAAGAAAGAAAAATGAACAAAAATCTAAGCAATTGTTTTGTAATTACAGTTTTTATGTGTATGACTGTTTAAAAAGACTTATATATAAATAAGTTTATTATTCTTAAACGATCCCACAAAGAAAAGATTTTTCGAAAAGATAAACAAAAACAAAAAATATATATAAAACCCACTAGAACAAAATAAATCATACTGCTTTATCTACAACTATAATTTTCTTTTATATTCGAGGGCATTATAAGTTATTTTATATTATACTTCAACTAATCACCGCCACGGCTCTCTCGATTTGGTTCTAACAACGGCAAACGTGTCGGTACAAATGGTAGCGTAATCATTAAGTTCGTCAAGTTTAATTGGCAAATAATGCTTTCATAGACGATACTAAATTGAGATTCAAAAGAATCACCTCGAAATAAATGGCTGATCGTAATATAAATATGTGATTGACAGCCATTGACGGTCATAATGACAGGTGTCACGGTTGCACCGATACGAGAGACAAGAATTTATTCAAATACAAGAAACGTGCAGGCATTGAGGACGTAGCTCATAAACGGAATAAAATCGAAATATCTGATTGTCTAGCCATGTATCGCCTATAGCTCGTCGACGAGCATTGAAAAGGGATAGCCGAGACTTGCTTACCTGAGCGCGAGTAGACCCGCGTGGAACTCAGCCGCATAGAGGCAGTCCCGAGTGCAGGTCTCCAGAAGCTTTCCGTCGCGCGCCAAATACTTGTTGTTACAGGTATGGAGGGCGTAGTGGCCACCCTCCGGCTTTCCCCGCGCATTCACGTGCTCGCTTTGACCACGAAACTCTAGGGTAAATAGGGTATCCTCGCCCCAGGGCACAGGTGCATCCACGTAAATCTCGTCCTGCGTTGTGCTGAGATGAGCGAATCGCTTACGACCGGCCGAGCGCAAATTCACCTATAAAAGCATTTTCATCACTAGCTTATTTTCAATTATTATTGTGATTGGTGGTTAAACAAGGGACAGCGAGGTTGCTCATGTGACCAACAATATTGTCACGTGAAAAATATTTTATTCCGGTTAAATATATTTAAACTATTTTGAATTTTTTCTTTCTTTCTGTTTTTGTTAATTATTATTATTATACGTATGATTAAAATAACGTGTTTTTTTTTTTTTTTTTTTTTCTGAGATACATTTTGAATATTCATTTATGAGTAAGAAACGTGATCCTTATTCTTATTTAACCAGTGGCCTTCATTATAAAAATCCAGACTCAATATCAAATCCTGAATAAAAAAAAAAAAATATGTATTTTAAGTAAGTCGTATATTAATAATATAATATAAGTATTTGTTACATAAGAATGGTGCCAACCATTTATAAGAATAAGACTAACATTCTATTTTTAAATCATATTGACTATTAAACAATTTATATATTAAACGTCTTCTGACATAAAATTGTTAGAAAATTTTAAGATTTTACACTATAAATTATCTCTCGACCTTAGTCACGATTCTCTTGCACATCAATTATAAATTACACAAGCTAAATAATATAACGAAATAATAATAATAATAATAATAATAATAATAATAATAATAATAATAATAATAATAATAATAATGATAATGATAATGATAATGATAATGATAATAATAATAATAATGATGATGATGATGATGATGATGATGATGATGATGATGATGATGATGATGATGATGATGATGATGATGATGATGATGATGATGATGATGATGATGATGATGATGATGATGATGATGATGATGATGATGATGATGATGATGATGATGATGATGATGATGATGATGATGATGATGATGATGATGATGATGATGATGATGATGATAATAATAATGATAATAATAATGATAATAATGATAATAACGATAATAATAATGATAATAATAATGATGTATATTGATGAATATTGATATTAATTCACCTATGTATAAAGGATTGCATAAATCGGATGTACTCTAGTTCTAAAAACTCACGCTCTGTTATCAATCATCCGGCTTTTATTGTCTAATCTTTTAATTTTCCTGTGATGTAAAGTCTGACTATATTGAAGTGCTATTTTATTGTCGCAATTGAGTCAAACGCTAAATGCCGTGGCTAATGTCACGCTCGATGACATTTCATTACCCTCACTCAATTGGAACAAGACAGAGATTGTTCTCACGAATACTACGAGATAAGCTTAAAGTCAAGCGATACGTCTTACCGAGCTCACGATCTTTACTTTACTCTAACTATAATTATAGGATAAATAAATACAAGTAAAAATGCTGTGCTCAAATGGACGACACGTTTTTTTTCTTTCATTCGTATCTGAAATTGATAATTACAAAGACTTCAAGTGTTCAAAGACTTTGTTGCATCGGGAGTCCTAGAATCTGTATTTATATTCCATTGAAAGATAAATAACATTTAATAATAAGCAATTTCTTGCAATATTTATACAGTCGATATAGCTTGGCTAAATTTATCTATAACCTCCTTTAACTCGTTCAATATAATTCAAATACAAAAAATATATATATTTATCTCTATATTTTATCCAATTATTAACATACATCCGGAATATCTTCAACCATATAACATTAAATTTGGTTAATTAAACAATTCCTTTATCATTTTTTCTTTAGTTGCAATTTAATTCGTTGCAGGTATCCTGATTCTAAAAAGAAAAAAGTCATATGAAACCATAGTTAATTATTAAAATATTTATAACGTTAAAATGGCAGAATTTTCTTTTTTGATCGGCATTCTCTTGTGAGTTTGTGTATTAACGTACTAAAATTATTTAATCACACAGTAAGCAACAAGACCGCATGTTCTACATTAATTTGAATACATTATAAGAAAAATATCTTAAATAAAAAATGGATATAAAAAACATGTATGATAAACTTCTGGAATTTTATATAACTTTATTTATAATATCTGTATATATATATATATATATATATATATATATATATATATTTTTTTTTTAAAGCACGTTTAAAAAATATAATAACTTAGTAAAGTATTATAATAAGCTAGTCAGAAGTATTATAAACTAATACGTCTCATAGTCCCTAACATTAGTAAAAATTGTTTCTATTAAATAATTTAAAAATCAGTCGCTTGAGCACAATTACTCTTTTACACTTTTAAATTTTATTATTATTTTATTAACTACATATATTTATTGCTTCTACATTGATCTGACAACATTATTACAGGTTGAAACGTCATTTTCAACCTACTTGAACAATTTAAACTATTTATAAATCATTAAAGATTAATTAAAACTAATAAATTTCCCATTAAATACTGACTAATAAAACTTTAATGGCTATTTTTTAAATTACGTAGTTAACTGTACTATTGTATCATTTACATTATTCTATATAAAGAATGAAAATATACTGATTTTTGAAAAATTATAAAAAAAAATTAATTTAGTTTTAATGGGAATAATTATATAAATCAATAGAGCCATCCGATTAATTTATTTTTATCTTACAGGAGTATTACATTAGAAATATTGCGCATATATTTTATTTATTAATATAGTACGGCCAAAATAACACGTTATTAAATGAATTTTAAATGAAAGATGTACATAATTAATAAAGTAATTATTTGATTGAATTATTTATTGATGGAACTGAATTTTATTGAAATTTTATTAGAAGTCAATCGATAATTCATTAATAAAAATTGATAAATAGTAACCTTCTATTATACACAATTCCTCCATTTCAAAAATTGTTCTAAATTTTAATGTCACACAATATAAAAAGAATTCATTATAACTCTATAATTGATAACTGCCTGTATCATAACATAAATCAATCGTACACATGCTATTATTTCTTCTGCCATTTATTAAAAAAAAATAAATAAATAATAATAAAACCATATGCATGCATCTGTGAGTACGCTCGCCGACGACCGTTATCTACTTTTTCTTGCTACTTTCCACAAGATACATCAATGTAAAAAATAAAATAGCACGTTTAAAACAATGTGTCACATGCACAATTATATACATACTTAATATTCTCATACTTAATATCAAAGATGAAAAATAGGAATTGAATACGACTTATTTTTGTGAAAATAATGCCTCATACTAAAAATTATAAAACTTTCAAGTCAGTATTTATATAATAGATACTTTATAGATGGTCAATCATTGTTAAAATATGTCTTTATTAAATAAAACGGATATATGTATCGTAAATTTATTAAAATATTAAAAACACCCGTATATTATCCATACTTGTGCATAATATAAAAAAAAAAAAAAAAAATCGTAACTTTTCTTTTAATGTAATGCTGAATTGGCAGCTTTGTCGAGTGAGCAAGCATTAAACGGCAGAAAAATAAGGAAATTACGGCACAATATTTCCATATATCTTACTTGTGGCCTTGCAGCAAGATGCACCAGCCAGTATTCAGATTCGCCAGGAGCCTTAGCGGTACATTTAAGCTCATCCTGACTCGAGCCTAGAAAATAGCCCCTTTGCACGTTCTTTAACGCCCATCTACCGCTTCCTGCAAAAGTACGAGATCATTGTGTATCATAAAATACTTCGCCATATGATGATTGTAAGAATGTAATTAGACTAATCGTGCCTTAAATTGCCGTGTATACGCTGTATACATCGATGGATTATATTGCGTGTACTTTCGTTCGAATTCAAGAGTCAATTTAATTTTATCGCTAGGCGAATGAAAGAATCATTTCTGTAATTCTATCATTTCAATTGCCGACGTTTATTAATTATTCTTTGAATACTCCGTCGTTTAATACACTTGTTCAATGAGCATTTTTTAAAAATAAAATTAGCTCTAATGTACAGTATTACTCGTACCACAAATTTTTAATTATTTCAACGTAAAATTAACTATATCATCAATATTTTTGAAATAATAAAATTATTTCCTAAATTATTAGATTGAATGAAATATCTAAATAAACAATAACAAAAACTCAAAACCAAACAAAATTTCAAAACCAAAAAATAAATGCAACATATTCGTTATATATTTTCGTATACAAATTTGATGGAAAAGTTGTTCTAATTAAAAGAAACTTTTTTTATTTATTATTGTAGATTTGAATAACATTAAAAAAAAAAAAAAAAAATACTTCTTACTAAATTAAAAATTTTACTAATTCTTATTTAATCATGGAATATAAATAATAATAATAATTCCAACGACAATGATAATGTGTTATTATAAATCTGAATATAATTTTATATTCATATTACACTTTAAAAAAGCTTAAACTATCTTTCCAAAATTATTTTGTCCATTGTATAATTGAATTATAAAATGGAACCTATAATTTGAAATTTATTAATGACCATTAATGACAGTATCAATTTTAATATCGCACAAATTAATTAATACATTAATTATAAAACTAAATCAAAATTGCATACACAAAGGTAATATTGAATGTAAGATTTTAATTTGCACACGTATCGTGATTAAAATATGTCATAGCACTTTGACCACTTATTAATCAATCTTCTAAAAAAGACTTTACGCAATCTAAAATGAAATTCTCTACTTATGGGGAAATGTAAGAAATCTTACTTGATAATGATAAATATATCTCACTAGCGATACATGTACTGACAAAATCCACTCAAGTGAGCTACATACGTGGATATATAGCTTATTAAAATTTACGATTACGTGTTAAAAATGAAAAATTTGCCAATTATTAAAGAAAGATGCTCTTTGCTGCATCGATCTATAAAGCATGTAAAATTAAGATATTAGCACACGAATTCACTCATTAATAATAGAAAATAATTGTTATCAATGCAATATTCAATAATTCAAGTCGTTAATATTAATGTACTTTCGAGCTCTTACCATCGTAAGCAAGTTGAATCTGGAAGGCACAACCAGAATCGCTAGGATCCTCAGCCTCGCAAGTGACATTGCCGAACTGATCAACCGCCAAGTAGCGCTCCAGGTGCGAGCGTAAGTACACCTGATGTTCGTTGCCTTCGAGCATCCAAAGCTGCTTCTTTTTTAAACTGGCGCCGTTAGCATTGATCTTGAAGCCAAAGGTCTCCGCCGTAAGATATTTGAATTTGCCATTTATTAAGCCGATCTATATAAATCAAAACGGGCAACGCTAAATTATTATATAATAATATCAATACGCTTTATCAATGACGTAATTTTTATAATTTTTATTACTATTATATCAAATTTTTTTTTTTTGTTAATGCCAAAAGGTTTCATAATGACTTACTTTTAACATCATGTGTGCGTGTGTCTTTGCCTATGTTCGTGTGTGCATATATATATATATAAGAAAATGCTTTTTCAAAATTATAAAAATTATAAAAATTATAAAAATACCGTAAGATCCAATGTAAAACTAGATAATTATTCTAAGGATAATATAAATTATTAATTTCAACTCTTTTAATATAACTTTTGAATACAATTTGTTTATTCAAGAGACTAACAGACCATATAAAACAGAAACATTATCATTTACACTTAAAAATTTTAAACTCGAATCAATTGAAACGTATTGTAGTTGTTCAAAATTAAATTTAGATATTCAAACTTCCCGTATTAAAAAATTTTAATTAAAAGAAAATTCGTTTAAATTTTAAAACGAATCTGTCTATTATATATATATATATATATATATATATATATATATATATATAACTTAAAGTTCCATAACATTATAAATATCAATTCATCGTATTTTATAAAATTTACATACAGTAAGTACATTTACTTTAAAATTCAAGCAATTTTTCTATTGATTTAAAATAGTTAATATGAGAAGAATAAAACGTCATTCTCCAAAACAATATATGTTATATAATTCAATATATGTTCACGTACACTACGCTACAAGTTTATTTTATTTACGTTGTTATTTATTTATTTACAGGATTTATTTTATTATGTAATATACGTAAACGATGGATCATATGTATATTATCATAGATAAAGCATAAATTAGCATTATTTTATTCAAGTTTCTTTCGCATATTGGCACTATTATATTTCAAGTTAAGGTCGTATACAAAAATCTATATATGTATTATACGATTTTTCAAATTTAGAATAAATTATTGCAATTACCTTCGTAAAAAGAAAATGTATTACTTTAATTTATCTGAATTTCCTTAAATTTTGTTGTTTAGTCCGTAATAAATAATTAAAAAATATCATTCAACCAATGAATTTATGAATTATTATTAATAATAAATTTTTACATGTCTCAATATTTAATATATAATAATGTACAGATAAATATTTATATGAATGTTATTGGGCACTGCAAATTACATTTCACGTAATACTATTTTAATACTAATTTCAAGAAAAATTTTATTCACCTTATCTCTTAATGTCATAACTGTTTGCCTACGTTAATACTAATAATAATAGTTATTATTATTATTATTATTATTATTATTATTATTATTATTATTATTTTGTTTAAATAGGTATGTCAATTTGATTATTTATTTATTATTTATGTAAGAATATTCTTTTATTTATATATTTTGTTTATAGAAAATATTTCTATTAATAAAATTTACTTTTTAAAATTTTTAATTAAATATTTATCATATTTATTTTCTCGCTTTTTATATATTTTATAAATAGCATAATTTTACATAAATATTTGTTGCTATATGTTTAATTTCTAATTATATAACGTAATTAATTAACTTTTCAAAACGCATAAATTATATCCAATATTACATTTCATTTTATTACATTTTATTACAGTAAAAATAGTCACTTTTATAAGCAGTTGTCTAAAATTTGAAATTCTAAAATTCCTATCTAAAACATTACGTGCATAACTATATTCTTTTTCGTAAACAATATAATATTTGAAATACAAAAATTAATATTAATAAACCTTTAAAATTAATGATTATATTATCTTAAATACTGCATTTAAATATAATAAAGTAAATTATCAAGTATCTAATTATTTTGTTTACTTAATCCATCTATTTTATATTAAATTTCAATTTTAATACTAATAATAATTTAGTAATACACGGTGTACAAACTTACGTAGTGGTAACGCCATACATAGGTATACGATAGTGACTATAAATCATAATGAATAAAATTCATAGTCATTATCTACAACAACACAACACATGCCAGCCAAAAGAGAATCTCATTACTTTGAATGTAAAATAACGTTCGAATTAAGTTCTGTATATCACATAGATTCCTTATAAAAATAAATTTTAGCAAGAGAGGATAAACTTCGTGCGCGCGCGTACAAAAAAAACGCTAAAGGAGAAAAAGCAAGATTTGAAATGAAACGAAGGAGAAACGAGGCCCTTTTATCTCCAGCAAAATGCTAAAAACGAGTCGGTGGTGTCCCGGACGGTAAGCATCGGAGCCATGTGAGTATGCGTCGAGGGCTGGGGCCTTCTGTTCGCCTCCCCGGCTTTGCTCGCACACATAAAGCGAGAAACAGACTTTAGCAATCCCGTTTATTCGTCGACTGACTGTTCGTTCCAATAAAGTATACCCCACCAACGCACTACAAAGATTTTCAATGCTCGTCCGTCATCCGGAATATTTATTATTTATTAATTATATTATTTATTGTTTTTATTATATTAGTTGGATTTTCATTAGCTGCCTACATCAAAGCGATGACAAAATTATTATTTATGGCGTTCAAATTACCGAGCAAATAATTTGCCGCTCGATTTCTTGATAATTAATTTTTTTAATTGGGCTAATCGAATATTTGTTTGATTCAAAAAATTCTATTCCAAGCCCTTTTGCACCGACGCACCGACGGTAAATTGTCTGGCCGCGACAATCAGTACTAGAATTCGAAATATTCGTGCTAAATAAGAGTCAAAAACGAAATAAATTCGACGCATTCTCGTAAAGTAATGATAAAAGAAAAATGAGAGTGGGAGGGTTTGATAGTGGCGATAGACATCGGGCGAGTAAGGGTGTGCGCGATGTTGGAATCGCATGTGCGATTGAGGGGAAAGAGGTGCGAATAAGTTAAGGGAGAATAGCAACGGGGATGCCAGTCTCTCAAGGTCGATAAAAATGGCCCTGTCAGCTTTCCCCTGGAGATAGTGGCCTGGCGCATTCTCCTACCCCTCGCGAGGTGTGGGAAAGGGGGTTGACAAGAAGTAAGGACACGAATGAAGGAAAAGCAACCGTACAAAAATCACCCGATACTAATTTCGTAGCGCGTGTACCCCAGCCTTTTGGACGAATTTTTAAACCCTGGCTAATCAATGCCTTACCCAACATATTAACTTAACAACCCTTTCTTTTACTTTTATTGTTATTGCTAAATCAAAACTCGCTCGACTCATTTTGAATTCGTCTGCGCAATGTCGCATACACCTAGGACTGCTCATTACATATCGCACTTAATCCGCGAGCTCCAGCACAAAATGTCAGTTTTTAGTCGCGACGATACATAAATAGGACGGATAGGGAAGTTATTGTCCGCGTCTCTACTTTTTAAACGAATAAACAATCACTGACTGTACTTATTAGAAGGAGGATAAAAAAAAATTGTCGCTTGAAATTTATAACAAAATCTGTATTACATTATAAGATAAGTCGATTATAGGACATTTGAGATGTTTCAATGATGTAGCGAATCATCTAACTTAACAACAAATAATGAATATTAATTTTTACTCAAACTAATTTTAATATCGGTAATATAGATGAATGTAGAAATTTATAAATATTAATAGTGTCTTGTATTATTGACTATAACGTGACTATCAGAAATAAGAAAATAGTTCATTTCATTCGAAAAGCAAATCTTTACTAGCTCACAATTGCAGTTGTATATAAGTAATTGAGATTACAATTGTATAATGAAAAATGTAACGAAACGAAATTTTACGTTAACGATATATTATTACCCAATATTCTCTCTATTTGCAATTTCCCTATCTGTAAATTTTTATAATTATTTTAAAATACTTATGATCAATTTTCGAACTGAACCTTACGCCTATTTTTCAGTCCACTACAATTATTGAATGATCTTTTAAAATATTATTTACATTTAATTTGTAATTGACAAAGGCAATAGCAGGCATTAGCATCCGTAACGCTCAAAAAACTGACGAAACCTTGTATGTCCA
The DNA here is from genome assembly GCF_000503995.2 of Ceratosolen solmsi marchali. Taxonomy (NCBI): domain Eukaryota; kingdom Metazoa; phylum Arthropoda; class Insecta; order Hymenoptera; family Agaonidae; genus Ceratosolen; species Ceratosolen solmsi. The sequence goes on along the minus strand of NW_011948421.1, from coordinate 3,794,881 downwards.
CATGAAAATTCTGAAGCAACACTTATACGATCAACTTAAGTTAGCGCTAATTTCAGGATCATACATGTTTACATTTGAAACTCGATTAAAAATTATAACAATTCATTTATAATAAATATAGAAATTCTTACAGATCATTAATATAAAGTAGTAAAGGTGTGGGGTGAAATAGCAATCCAATATTTTTGAAAAAATTTTAAATCGAAGTTAAACTGTTACGTATTTTGAATTGATAAAATCAACAAGTGTTATTACATTCATTGAATACGCTTACACAATTCACGAATGAAAGATGCGTTTGAAAGTTGACAATGATTCGAATCCCAAGTTGTTGGCGCGTTTCGCTCGGTCGTTACTACACCGACAATTGTCACAACAATACAATGCGCTTTGTCGATCTACCGCTCCGATTTCATGTGTCAACTAGAGCAAACCAGAAACTCTGTCATCATTAGCAATGTGCAATGCCTGCAAAAATTTCATCCTCATTCTCCACCACGTGATACGGCCAAACATTATCATTGGCTCCGTAGGATTCGATGCTAAAATTTCTTATTCGCATAGTGTTTCCCGATGCGCGCATATTTATAAACTTAATACATATACATACATACATACACACACGCGCGCGCGCGCACGCACGCACACACACACACACACACACACACACACACACACACACATATATATATATATATATAATAAATTGATTTGAATTTCGAATATTATATTATTATCATAGTAATATTAATATTCTGACGATAATTAATAACGATGAATAAATTCTTTTAAAATAAATTATTATTTTTTATTGCGGTGCCCGATGAGTTAAACGTGATATCGATATTTAACATAAAGCAGATTCAACTACTAGTATTCGTTAAGTAATATTTCAGTAATACAATATATTGTTTAATGTAATGATGATAAGGAAATTGCATTAATATCTAATGTAAAGCAAAACATACAGTTGAACATTAAATGCTTGTGTTATTATAAGAGTAGCATTGAAAATATTATTTAAGTTTTATTAGTAAATTCAATTTATATTTAATATTTTGCTTTTTTTGCTGAATCTTTCATTCAATTAAAATAAAGCAATATTTATTTATCTTTGTGTCGATTAGATTAAGGTATACAAAATTCATTTATTTGTAATGATTAGTCTGAGAATAATGTACAGTCAGTTATACGGTGTTTTTGCTCAAAACACATGGCTTAACGATATCTTGATGAAATTCTTTCGTTTCGCTAAGCAGCTCCTATCATCTATACTATCTTTCCAATAGTTAATGCCCCTACGACTGACTTTATATTTTAAGCCAAATATTCAATTTGCTGAGGAAAAAACAAAAAAAAAAAACAAAAAAAAAACTAAACTTCTACCTTAAGAACACCTCTATTTACTGTTAAGCCACATTAATGCCTGTTCATACATTTGCTCATTCAATGTCGTTAAAAGCCACGTTTTATTGGATTTGTAGGAATATCTGATCACTTATAGTCTAAACTTCTTAAAATTTCGTTAAAAAGAACAAGAGTAGAAAATAAATAAGGTGCGGCGCAAGCTCGGCCACCATGAGCGTAACGACGAGTCAATAAGAAAGAAGAAAAGTAATGAGGAAGATAATGTGGTCGTAGAGAGACTTACCGTCCAGCCAGTCCTATCGACTCCATTCTCGGGGTGTTCCGTGCCGTTGCTCTGCATCGTGGCGCGTGCCTCACTCGACTACGATAAACTTCCGCGTCACTGTTCTCCTTACTCTTGGCTCTCTCTCTCTCTCTCTCTCTCTCTCTTTCTCCCACCCTCTCTCCGTTTATTCCACGGATTATCGTCGTTGTCGTCGTTGTCGTCGTCGTCGTCGTCGTCGTCGTCGTCGTCGTCGTCGTAGTCGGCGGCGGCGCTACCAGAAACTTACTTTCTTCACCCAGTTTACTCGTTCTTCTTTCTACTAGTCCTCGTCGTCGGGAATTCCTCTCTCTCACTCTCTCTCTCTCTCTCTCTCTCTCGCTCTCTCTCTCTCTCTCTCTCTCTCGCTCTCTCTCTCTCTCTCTCTCTCTCTCTCTCTCTCGCACTCTACAAAACTTGTACGTTATCTTTTTTTCCTTCTCTAGTACTCGTTCTCTCTTGCAAAAGACTGAAAAAAAAAAGGAAAAAAAATGTTACATAACGGTCTCGACCAGATTTTGATTAATACAAAGCCTTATTAAACTTATAATAGTAAAGAGATGCAGGCGAAAAATCATTCAAGCTATAATATATGCCAGAAATACGCTTTTTATTTTTACTTTCTCAGTACTTTAATTTATCTATTCAAAACTAAACGTATGTTTTACAATTTCACAGCAAAATCATTAAAGAAATTTTCATTCCATGGTCGTTTAAACTAATGTTCAAAGTAATGCAGTTGTTATTTGTAAGTTATTAGTGGTCGTAAATCATTCATAATCTTTCTGAAATTTTATGCTAAAAATATTATATGTATAGTTATTTTTGTTCATTTCTACAATTATAGCATTTCCACCAATTTTGTCAACTAAATATAACAGATGAGCATTACAAACCACAAATTTTATGAATATGACATTATTTAACGCATCTAATTAAGGAAAGGGCATTTTTGTATATTAATACTTAGGGTACAAAGTATATTCTAAAAAATTTTATGATATGCCGACAATTATGGGGAATTATAATAAATGAAACAACTAAATGTAATACAATTTCATAAGCACAGTTCAAATTATTATTTAAACAAAAATATTTAATTATAAATTTTTCATTACAAAATTCTATAGGAATGAAGTTTGGTAATTAATTATCTTATAAGAAAAACATTCATTATTTTTTTTTATAGAAAAAATCTTATTATTTTTAATTCGCATAATATTTACTGTTCAAAAACATAGCATATAACAATTCACTATATAATATCAAAATACTATCGTTTCGAGTGGGATTACATAAATTTATTTCATCATTCATATACTAGCACAAAAAACTCACACACAGTCTTATTTCTGAAAAAAATAAAATACCGTTAAGACGAAAATCAACTCCTCGTTACCTGTATACTTTTACCAACAAATGTAAGACTATAATATCAAGTTATAATAAAATTTTTATTTCATTAACACGCAAGTTGTTGTATTAATTAACTTAATCTTGATCAAGTGTAATCATGGTATTTAACTTTGAAATTACCGAGCAGTCTTTAAAGAAAACTTTTTGAAAGATTTTTATTGATTTCATAGAATTAATAAAAAATATCATTTTACAATTAAATAAAATTAACTTACCTTTTAGAATTATACAATTACGATATTTTGTTTAACATGTAAACTTTATACTAAAATTTGTTATTAAATAACCGTTTATTATTATTGAAATTTTATAATAATGTATTTCAATATAATAAGAATATTAAAAATAATGACAATTAATAATAATTAATTAATCCTGTAAAAGGTTATTTTAACTAAAAATTATTATTTTTTTTTTTTAATTCTTTTAACAATAAAGTAAAGTTTATCGATAACTCAAATAAGTATGCACAAAGCCAAATATGGTTTTAAGTTACAGTTTATTTCTTATAAATTTATTCGATAAATCGAGAAATTTGTCTGTCGTGAATTAATAGTAAACAAAGAATCATTCAAAATTAAAATATAGTTTAAAAATGGAATGGAAAAAATTCCTTGAAATACACAAAATATATATATATATATATGTGTGTACAGAGATGAAAAGCAAGAAATCATAGAAAAAGTATTTACAAAAATAGGCTGCTATTCGTCAATAACAACCCATTGAGATACGAAAAAAACCTCCATTTTCGTTACCTTTAAAAGTCATGACCAATATGACGTATATACGGAGGCCAATATATATCTGCTTGTAATTTCCTATATTATTAGTACTCGAAAGGTCAGGCATTTTCAATGAATACATAATTACAAGTCAAAGAGAGAAGCTTACCGAAGAAGGAAGGAGAAAAAGAAAAAAAATAAGAAACCTCTAGAAGCACATTTATGAAATTCAAAGAATATAAAGAGAATAAAAGAAGAATCAAAGCCTTTGCACAAAAAAAGAGAAAGCCACGGTTAATTGCCAGCATGCAAAACAAAAAAAAAAACTCAAGTCCGATTCTATTCAAGCAACAACAATAGATCGCAAAAGAAGGAAACACGGTACCTCGCTACGTTCCTCATCCACACAATAAAAAAAGTATCATAAGCCACGTAAAGCAGACGAGATCTGGACCTTTGCCTCTCTTACTTGCTTGAGACCGCGTTAGTGGGTCGACGCAGCGTGGAATTAAGTTCTGAAGCCAACGCCATTAAGGAAGACACACTGTGGCGTACATATACTATATACGCTTACATAGGCGCGTTGATAGAGACAGAGATAGAAATATAGATACTATGGATTGATAGACAAAAATACAGATAAATAATATATATATATAGATAAATAGATAGATAGACAGATAGATAAGCAAATACATAGATAAAAGAAGAGTAAAAATCGCAATAAGTCGTCAGAGTATAAAAAGAAAGAAACAGCATGAGAGAGAAAAGAACGAAAGGGAGAGAGAGAGAGAGAGAGAGAGAGAGAGAGAGCAAGGAAAAGAAAGAAGGTGTAAGACTGGGCAAACGAAATAAACGCGCATCTGTTGAGGACATGCATAATACTTTTCAAACCGTTAGCGATAAATTTTTTCCTACATATCTCAAGCATATATGTGATATTTTACAAATAAGTAAGCACAACACCACGGCCATATATGTGTGTGTGTGTGTGTGTGTGTGTGTGTGTGTGTGTAAATAGCCACATATATATAATGCGTGACTTGTTATATTTTTGAATCCAGGTTAGATGTTTTTCAGACTCTAAATATTATGATCAAAAAATTTTTATTGTTTGTGATACCAAATTCGTTATGAGATAATAAAATCAATTGCTTGAAAATGAAATTAGTATTATTGATATAACTCGTCTTGATAATAACGATCTTGATTTTTTTTAACTTCATTCGACCACGGAAAAGTAGGTGTCATTCGTTCACTACTAACGTTTATTACGAAATTTAAAAGTTAATATTTAAAAATTGTGTGATAATTAATTCATAAATACTCCAAAATAAACAAATGCCAATATTTCTCTAAGAAATTTAAATAAATCGGTAATTAAGTTGGGTTTGGAAACCATTCTCAATCGGCTCGACAGAACCGCTAATGTAATAGAATGAAGAGAAACAAGATTAATGAGAGTCGTCGAGTAGCTTTCGTCATATATTTCGTCAATGGTCAAATAAATTCTTTCGAAAATGTTCTATGTTACTTAAAAACATTACTTTATAGGTTAGCTAAATATCAAGTTCCAACCTCCCGAGCCACCGATAGCAAAAACGTTTTCACCGTGCTTCTCACTTCTGCCCTTCCACTTCTTTCAATATATTCGTACATAATTGTCATACGCTGGCTGCTGTTATTCCTATAGTTTTTTTGACCCTTTGCAAAAAATACGTTACAACCAGACTATGTAGAACAATGGCAGGCCGTCTTAATAAGCACTCAGATTGTCATTCGATTTTAAAGTTGATGCACCCGCAATGAGAGTTTCCGCAATAATATTCCAGTTTACTAATATTTAAATTAATTATTTTCAATAATGGATCTATGAGATAGTAAATACGACAAACGCACACAGAATTAATCTCCAACATTTAAAACAACATTCATATTTAGGCGAAATATTAAGAGAATTTCACACGACAAAATTTAATTTAAATTGGACTACTTTTCCAGCAATAATAAATGTAGGATGTTTCTCTAATGATCTTTGTATTAAAATGAAGCAATAAGTTGCCTCGATCAAGCCAAGATAACTATTAATAACCACTAGCCATAATATTATTATACTCACAATATTACCATTGAAAATTTGAAATTATTGATTAAGTTGTCAAAATTCATTTAACACAATAGTTTAACAAACTACAATTTAGTTACATTCTAATTTTAGTTTTTTTTTAAATATTATTTCTTAATATTTATTAAGAATTTCTTAGTTCTTACTTTAAATAATTTAAACTTTTTACTTTATATTTTATTTTATATTTACTTTTTTTACTTTAAATAATAACAATTGTGTTATTTATGTATTATTGAATTATTCGGAAACTCAATGTTCAAACTCATAAAAATAATTATCAATGATTATTATGAATGTAATTATATTAGGAAAATGTTAATTAATAATCAAATATCTCATTTAAAGAGTAAAATATTCAAATTACAATATTAATAACAATTTCGGTCTTTGCTATATTTGAGATTTAATTTTCCCAATATATATATATATATATATATATATATATATATATATATATATATAAGAACAAATCAATAAAAGAAAAATAATAATATCTTTATAATATTTCTTTTCGGTAATATAATTAAATTATCTTTTACGTGTGAGAAAATTAATGATTTCGCATCAAGTTTAATCGTTAATATAACAAATCCAGATAAAAACCCAACAATAAAATTACAATTCAAAATTCTCGTAAAAGTCGATGGCTCCTAAGTCAATCCCTCTTTTCCATGTCTTGATATCCTTGTAAATAAATCTCGTATACGCGTTTATAACCAAATTCAATGCAATGCAACGTTAGACAAAGTAACAAGCGTTAATTTGTTAAAAGAAGATAAAAAATTTTTTTTCAAAATACAATAAATATGTCGGTTTAAAGAATCGCTGGAAAAAGAAGCAATGCGAATAAAGTGCACACCGAAGGACAGAGAGCCACGAGTACACAAAGATGAGCACTTTGAAGTGTCGAGGAAGTCGGCAAAAAGGGACAGGCAACGCGTAAGCGCGTGCGGGAGAACAGAGAGAAAGAGAGGAAGGGCTGCTCTGCTCCGTGCTTGGCCACCGTACACGAGCATTAGCGGCAGGTATTGATCCCATGGTTTTGGCTGCCATGCTTCAACAGCAGCAATAGCAGCAGCAACTCCTATCCCCCATGACGCTCAGAGCCCGTCGTGTAATACTTATTACCAGGATTCGGGCTTACTTCTCGCCCCTTGCGCATTTTTTCCGCGCGCATCCACTTGCCAAGCACTCCATCTCGAGTAACCCATGAACTTATGCAGACGACTTATGCCTGGCATAAGTTTATTCGTTACTCAGAGTGCTCGGTTACATTCCCTCGATCACATGCATTTTTGAATAAGATATCTGAAACGCAATGGAATGCAATAAGCACTTGGATAATTTGCTATTTAAGTTATTACTTTTATATAGTTCGATTGTTAAAGGCTCGATACAAATATCTCAATACAAATAGCATTTAGCATTTTTCATGCAGTCGTAGATTATTTAATGGGGTCACGGGAAGCTTCTGGTAGTGGATACGGATAATAATGTAATAATGTGGTTTACGAGATTTTGCAGCGGCATGAGACAACACGGATAAAGTGTTAAACTTATGAGTGTCGAATGGAAAAAAGGTGAGCATTTCGCGTTTCGAACGTCTAGCCCGAAAAAAGGCACCCAATAACGGCAAATGACACGATACGTGCGAGAACGCGTGAAAATTGCCGAGAATTACTATTATTACTATTCCGAGAAATACTAATATACTTCTAGATTTAATCAACAAGATTAACCATTATAATATCTAGTCCATAAAATAATATTCAATGTTTTAATTTGTGAAGAAAAATGAAAACTGATTGCTGTTGGCTATTAATTAGTGCAAGGATACAGATACTACATAATTGGCTTTGCGACAATTAATTTTCTAGCTGTTCTTTATGACTGCTGTAATTTCTAGCTTATAATAATACAACTGCTACCAACAAAAAAATAAATGCAAATAAGAATAACGTAACTATGTAATAAAGTACAATGTGCATTTGGTAAATTTATTATCTTTTATCCATAGAAAAGAACGTAAAACCCTTATGTGTATTATATATATATATATATATATATATATATATATATATAAT
>NW_011948421.1:3699085-3786590 GCF_000503995.2 Ceratosolen solmsi marchali | reverse complement strand
ATATATAAAAAAGAACATAACACCCTTATGTGTTTTATATATATATATATATATATATATATATATATATATAATTTCTTTTTTCATTACAATATGTATTAAAGTTAAAGAATTGTATTTTTTTTCTTTTTTTTCAAATAAAATAAAGAGATTTTACATTAGAGAGCTTAAGTAGTAAAGAAACCTCTAGACAAATAAAACGTACATATGTGGATCCAATAAACGTAACGCATGTGCCCACGAGTACGTTTATCGTATTCGTTGAAAATAAGCAATTTTAATATACGTGAATTCAACATTAATTATTATTATACTTAATGTATACTTAAAAAAAAAAAAATTTGGATATCACAAAACCCTGTAACCCTGTATAAGAAATTCTTTTACCTCTTAAGGATAATTATAGTTCCGCCGCTATTCACTCATATCAGTAATACTGTGGCATCATAACAAGTTGCAGAAACTTAATTACACATTTTAATATTGAAACGCCAGGAGAACAGGGAAAAAGAAGAAAGGGTAGAAAATTTTAAATAATATTAGCAAGGGTAAAAACAATATAGTAAATAAGAAATTTACAAGGAACAAATTAATTACAAATGTACTATTTACTAATTGAATAAGTCAGAATTTTTGTGGTAAATTGAAACTACTAATGTATAGTGCACAAATGAAAAAATCTCTTAAATCAACACAATTTATTCTATTGATAATTATATTAATAAGCATTTTTTCAAAATGAACTGAAGAAGAACTGTTTTAATTAATAGAAATTAAAAAAAATATGCCATTCCAATAAAAATTTCTGTTTTTCAGGGTAAAAGTATTTTATTTATTTTCTATAAAATTTAAAATTTATAATTCAATAAAATCTATAAAATTTAATTAAAATAATGATTTGTTTCTTTTTTTTTTTTAAGAATATAATCAAAATAATATTCAAAGACTAAATTGTGTAAAAATCATCCATAATAATAAAACAAAAAATAAACTATTTAAATTAATTTAAAGCTCAATTACTAATATAACAATTTGCATTTTTTAATTTCTCTTCTACTATTATGCGTAGAATTCATTTTAAAGCATCTTCGATTATATGTCATCCATCATTAATAACAAAATTATTTTGTGTGTGTGTGTGTGTGTGTTTGCGCGCGCGCGAGTGCGGGCAAAGGTTTTACGTTATCTCAAGAATATTTACAATCGTTTTAATATTTCTAACATTAAATCTAATAATATTTTATTTGATAAGTTTTGTTAGATTTTTTAGCTTGCCAATTGCTACCAATAAACATTAAATTAATACATTGAAAATTTCAAACTAAATTAAAAATATTAATAATAAAATTTTATGCCACTATCTGTACCAAATATCATCATATTAAAATAATTAAATCATAAATTACTTTACTCGTTTTTGACATTATAAGTACCTTTTAAAGCAATTGAAATAGTTAAATTTTTTACTAAAAATAATACTTTTGTTAGAAAAATCATATATGAATATAATTACATCGGTATGCACATAAAAATTATTTCATGTAGTTATATACGAAGATAATTAATGCAGCAAAACGATTATATGCTTTGATTGAATTAAGCTAAAAAAAATGGACACATACAAAGACAATTAATAAACAATATGATGAAGTAAAACGAAGAGAAAAATAATGAGAGTGAAGAACGAAATGTTAAATTTCTTGCATCTCATTCAAGTCCAAAATAATGGTACAAAATTCTCTCTCTCTCTCTCTCTCTCTCTCTCTCTCTCTCTCTCTCTCTCACTATCTTAACGGTTCACTTAGTCGTATTCCTATTTCAACCATTTCAATTATAATTCTTTTGCATTTATTGATTTAAGGGCGCTTTCGAGCATATCAACATGTTTTTACACCAATGCTGGAAAACTTCGAGTAATTAAGAATATCAGCTGCTACACAAGCGATTAAATTATGGGACATAATTTAAAATAATGACAATGATTAGGGCATATATACCCTCACATCGCATTGTATTTCGTTCTCCTTTTCTCACTACTCATCTACGCTTTTTCTTTTTATGTCGACGAGCCATATCATTATGACTTCCGGAATGCGTGTTTACTTATTATGAAGCGGAGTCTATGTATAAATCCGCAACTATCTGTTCCTTTCGTATTTCTCTTAGCTCCTTTTGTCGCTTAAAACTTGCTTATGTTATTGCATGCTTCCGGTAGTGCTCGCATAATATGTGTATATCGACGCAAAATTGTTTCTTGACTCCAAGCACTTTTGTATTGTACGGTAAATTAAACTACACTTTCCATTCTAGGAGAAGCGTTTCATCGAAGAGTAATTATTTCCTTGAACTGGACGGAAGTTTCAATTTATCATTATGCTGAGAGAGATACTTTTTGTTCAATATGGAAAGAAGTGGGCTATTGCTAGTTGTATCTAAGACGTATTTTCCATGTTATAATTTAACGTTATAATTACTTCATTGCATCTAAAGTTAAAATAACATCTCTAATTAAATTGAAGCGCATTGAATATTATATTTAAAAACAGCACAATAGTCATAGAGTCTGTCTAAAAAATATAATGCTTATTTTTTTTTAATGTTAATTATTACATATTAATATTAATAAGTATATCGAAACATTGCTTAAGTAAAGAATTATATTTCAATTTAAAATAAAATTATTAAATTTAAAGGGATTACATGTATGCATGAAGAAATTAATTTACATGAATGCAAATAAAAACAATTGTATAAAAAAATGTTTTTCTGATAGAAACATTTCATCGTTCGGTAAGCTAATAATACTCAAATATTGGGTTACTTCGTCGCATTAAAAACCATTTAGAATAAGTAGAATGATACTCTCTAAATGATGTATGCCACTAATGTAAAATGCTCAGGGATTCTAATTATGATTCTTTATAATTGAATGCATATACCGCGGTCGTCGTGAAAATCTGTGAATCTTGACATACTCTATGTATCTCAATCCCAGTATAATAAAATAAATATTGTATCGCTGGAGACAAGTAGCAAATATTTCCAACTGAATAATAAAATTCGTATATTTACAGCTATTGATTTAACGATTTTATTTTATCTATATTTTAAAAAAATTAAAATTAATTAAGGGCAACTAGAAAACTTGTGCGGTGAAAGTACAGTAAAAATCGTGAGATCGTGATGACGCGAGACATTAGTCGCGTATATCGAGTATATTCGCATGTAGATCTTCGACATGATTCGAGGTTTAACAACCACAACTTAAATTCTGACAAATAATTATTCTTTTCAATAATTATTATTTGATATTAAACAAATAGCCCACAATTCTCATTTTAATATCATTAGTTTGCGCACTTATATTTTTATTGCATACTGTAAATTGAGATAAAATAAAATATTGCTTTTTTACGTAATTCATTGGTTGATTCGTGTAATTATGATCTATTAAATAGTTAAAGGAAAACACAATTATAATAATACAAACGATAATTTACGTTTTCTACACCGGCAGGTGCTTTAACGGATCTGTAAAAAGAGACGTAAATGTTTGATCGACCGTAACATATTTAGGCAGATTGATTGACGGATTGATGACAGCTTTATTTGAAATTGCTTGGAAAAAAAAAAAAAAAAAAAAAAATACACAATTTGTTTGCGATTGCGTACAATGCAAATTAAAATAATTACAAATTTTTTTAACAGCAGACATAACCAATTTTGGTTTATAGTATACATCCTATATAGGATACCGATAAATGAAACAAACTCTTCGTTTTAGTGAAATTATTTTTAAACAGATATAACGAGTTTCATCAAACAGATATTCAAAAGATCTAATTCAACGTTAATAGAGTAAGAATGCGTCAAAAATATCGATACAGAGAAGAAGGGGATTGTATTGGAATTCCATTTATTGAAATTTATTTGGACCTGCATATAAACTAAAACTTCGCAATAACTGCAATTTAATCGCAATAATATTAATTTAATTTATTCAAATTAACTTTGTATATTAGCAGGATTTTGGTTGTAGTAATAAAAAATGTGTAATTTTAAATTGATATCTTGAGAATATCTGTAAAATTAAGTCACAAAACTTGGAGCAGGACCAGCCGAGATGTGCTGGAGGCGAAAGAGGCCATGCAGCCATTCGCACGACCTTCTCCAAAAGGGGAAAGACAGGGGCATCGGTGACCGCAGGACTCGAAATAAGTACAGTCTCACGTGACCGCTTTCCCTCTGCCCAAACACATCAAAAATATAGCCGAAAAAGAATCATCGCGCACCACTTGAGCCTGAGATAACACGAAGCTCGGGGTACAAGTCGAAAGCACAGACCGATTATTGTTCAAAGGGCAAAGGTGAATTGAAAGTTTTTTTAAATATGAGGAAACGATAACGATGAAACGTGCGATCTAACTTACCCGAATTTACATGGTTTCGATGGATAAGATCGTATATATTAAAGCACAATCCCGTGATACTCGCAAGAACGCAAGAATTATAAAAAAAAAAACTTTATAATAAAACCCTGTTCAATTGTATTAAATTGTTATTACATACACGTATGTAATTCGTTATCACATTTTACACGTAAATAAACATTTGTGAAAATTGCGTACACGCACACGCACGCACGCACGCACGCACGCACGCACGCACGCACGCACACACACACATATATATATATATATACACATACATACATACATACATACATACATGCATACATATATACATGCATGCATGCATGCATGCATACACACACACACACACACACACATACGACGAGATCATTGTTTTCGAGCTTAGAATTCTCAACTTCAATATTCATTTATTTAATACAACTTTCCTTACTACTCCTCCCTCTCTCCTTCTATATTTTTTTTTTTGTAAGAGTTTTTATTATGATTTATTATTTAGTTTCAAATATAAAATATATATATTTTTTGGTTACTCCCATTCTGTTGTAAAAATTTATTAAAATCGTTGATATTCCAGAAACAGTATCATAACCATGATTAATAAGGTAATTAAATAACGTTTTGAAACTTTTACCTTCTATAATAGTTACCGTGATCCTTATCGTATTGCGAAAGTGTTATTTAAAATCAAGGTACATTAATTTTCGCATATGTATTTTCAAAATTTTTCAAGTAAGATTTCACTCTACTTGAACAAATCAGTGCTGATTTCAGATATACAACTTGAGAATATCCACTTAAAAATTGAATATAATCTATCAAGCGATCTTAACTTTTAATTAAATAACATTTGAAGAGAACAGGAAAGCTAGCCGCCAAATGGTAAAATGCGCATGTTATATATTTTCACTTGGAAATTTTCTTCTTTATATCTATCAATGATATTATTGAATACTTGACAATTCTTTATTATATAAACAATTTTTTAAACTTTGTATCTTGTATTTTTTACGGGTTAAATGAAATTTTTAAAAATCTTCTATGCGTTTTAAAAACAAAAAATATACGTAGCAAGAATTAACGCTTATATAGGGAATCTTGTAATAATATTACATGAATTTGTTATTTAACTAAAGCTCTCAGCTCTAAAAATTACTAGGTAAAAATTACTTGGTCATAAAAACTAATTCGTAAAAATGTTTGACATTTGAAAGTAAATATTGTAACAGTTTTAATTACTTCTATTAAATACAATGGCTCACTATCTCTCTCTCTCTCTCTCTCTCTCTCTCTCTCTCTCTCTCTCTGTCTCCCTAATAACTCGGAACTATTTGTCGAATCGCTCCTAGGCCATTCGTTACAGTAGCTGTAAATTCGAAGAAAGCTATGCTCGTACAAATCTTTAACTTGAATAATTAAAATGATTAAAGAATGTAGAACAGTGTCGTAAATTCGTGGCGTGCAGAATCGAGCGTTAGAGTCGTGAAAGAAGACGAAGACAGAAAGAAGCAGTAGCTTCTTAAATGCATTCGGCGAGTAACTCACAAATCATAGCGACGTTGCTAAATAATCCAGTAAAGAGGTACGGTACATGGTAAAACAAAAGAACGAGCAAAGCGCATTCATTCCATCCATATTGGCGGCGGCAACAAGGAGACGCATCGCGCCGTTTTTCGCGTCGTCACTCGGATCGTTAGGACGGGAAATCGTCCGGGGTCCAGCTGCGCGTATATAATGGAGAGAAAGGCTTCGCGCCTCCGTAAATACGTAGTCCTCGATACCAATTAGATATTAACTAAAGCGGGTAACGAGGCGCGCAAGAAGTCGGAGACTCCTTAACGAGCGGCATCACGAAAAATCGCGGTTACCACCACGAGGTCTCGGGTCTTCGGCGGGGCAGTTTTGCTCGGCAGAGGGCACGAGCGTCGACGTTTTGTTTACGTTCGAGACACTGATGCCGCGGGAGGATAATCAAAACGTGTTTTGGATTTCCAATGGGATAGCTGTCTGCGGACCGTCGACGGGAGCCTGCATTTATATTTAGCTGCTCGCACATCCTGCGAGAGGCAACGTTGTCTGGATAAAAATATAGCCCCGCCTCGGTGAACGTATTGACGGAAAGATCATTCGTGCTTCTAGTTTCCGGACCACAACGTCTTTTAAGGCTAAGTGCCTTTGACAGTGGACGTGCTTACTTGTATCGATCGTTCAATCTCTCGAGCTACCACGACTAACTTTTGTTTCGGCTAGAGTCAACATTTAATTGACATAATAAATAACCTTCTATTACGATTCTAAAAACCGATACCATGTAACATTCCTCTGTATTATTCGCACTGTGGTCGGATATTATGGCTAAGGAAACGAATGTTACATTTGTTTTAAACCCCTTTGTTCGAGTTCACTCTGATTTTTTTTCTTTCTATATATTGAAAAACCCGTTTTAGTCTACGATGCTCGAATAATATCTACTATGCCATCACGGAGTAATCCTTTGTATTTAAAATTGAACTCTTAAAACTAATGCAATCGTAAATGGAATATCAATATTTTTTTTTTTTTTTTTTAACCTAGAATGAATTCAAAATAAAATAGAAAAATGCTAAAATGTTTCATTTTTCAATAAAACAGTAAAATTGAAGGCTAATATTAAAAAACTTAATAAAAACTTTTATATCATATTGGACAAATTAATCAATAAATTTAGATGGAATGAATATGTAGATAGAATATTAGATAGAATTTAGATAGAAATTTAGATAGAATATGTTTTTATGATCAAACGTGCATACCACACAAATTCATATAATATATATTATTTACTTAGAAGCAATAATTATTAAGGTAGTTGTTACGTATGTCAACTTCTCAAACGTTGAATGTACTTGTTGAGTCTTTTTTTATTACGCAAGTATATAATGTTTGTTAATGGTATCACGATGTACCTTACACACGTATTTAATGTGCTTTCAAATTCTTGATGCAAATCTAAATGAAGAACTAATGTATAATGTCAAGTTTTCAAGATAAATTGTACTTTATGACATAATAATCACAGTTTCAATCAAATATAGATAAAAAAAAAAAGAAATTAAACAATCAAATAAAGTTTGTGAATTATAGTAATTTTAAATTATTAAATTAAATTATCAAAGCTTTTAAATCATAATAATTAAGATCATGCGTGAAGCATACAAGATATTAAAAAAAGTAATTTTATTACAGTAAAGAATTATTAGATTCGATACAAATTACATTAAAATTTGAAATTTGCGATGATATTTATCATTGTGCCTGTAAATAATACTATAATTGCTTATAAGAAATAACATAATTAATTTGAATTCTTTACTTTAATTAGTTACTGAAACATACGTGTAAAATTATGATATAATTAATTAAATAAACTCAACTGAATTTCAATTTATCATAACTATTGATTTGTTTAGTACAATGTGCTTATAAAAAACAATGTCCAAATTTTTGCATAAAAACTACTGTTATAATAGACTGAATTATAAAAAATATATTTCCAATTTTTTTTCTACTTTAAAATTTATTAAAATAGTATGTACCTCAATTGATAAACTCAAAATAATTTATTTATTTATCAACCATTATTTGATTATTTTAATCTTTTTTTTTTTCATAAAAATAAAATAATTTTCGAATGGTTGAATAGTTATTTTAGATTCTCTACAGGTGACTGCTATTTAATACGGAAGAGTATACTTTATATTAATTTTAAGAGCTTAACACGCTATATCACGAAACTAAGTTTGAATGTCACTTCAAATCTAAATGGATGCTCTTAAAATGTCGCTGGTAATCAATATTGAACGCATAAGAAACCACGGATCCTAAAATAAACGGGAATCGGATTAAGCGCTTCGCGAAAACGATCGTCGTCGTCTCATGTTGAAGGATTGACTATCGAGCAGACGCGAGGTATATCGAACTAAATAACTCTTTACGACGCTAATCAACCACAATTAATCATGCTTAATATATGCACTCGCTATTTCATTTAAACATTGTATAATTGTACGTGCGCTAGTTGAACAAAATGATAAGAATCAGCTGATAGGGTTTTAAATAACCTTTTATAATTATGCTCAAGCCGGTCACCCACCATTCATTGTTGCTTCCGCATGCATTAAAAGTAACACGTAGGAAAGACTGAGTGCGAATGCGCGCGCGCTTCAATGCGTATAAGGAGATACAGAGAGAGCGAGAGAGAGAGAGAGAGAGAGAGAGAGAGAGAGAGACATTGATAAGCAGAGAACAGCACGTACAAGCTCATGGCTGAACTCTGGCGGACTGTGCTTTTATTGATTAAACGAACCACTTCACGAACGAATATTTCACAATTTCGCCGTGCATGATGTATATGTCGGATTAATATGACCATGCAATGAGCTGATTAAATTATCGATGTACGATACAATGATTTAAATGTCACTCTCCCGAAGCAGAGATTTTTAAAATTAAATCAACTGTATTAGCGAGATCGTTTCATTTTCATGATCTTACGTAAATGTGCGTCATTATAATTAATCAAACTAATTTTTTTATTACAAGAATTATTATTATGTATCACATATTGAACATTACAATAAAATCTGCATTTACTAATTGTTATTATGAAAGTACTGCTTACATAATTTTTAAAAAAAGCTACCAATACAAAAGACGTGTCTAGTGACATGCTATCTTTTAAGAGAAAAATTAAGTTACTATGTACAATTAACGAAAAAATAGACTATAAATAAGACGAAGATCTCGAGTGAGTCTAATCAAATTTTTCTAGAAATTCTGTCAAATACAATGCTTTCCATTAAACAAAAGAACACATTTAAAAATCCATTAGAAATATACAAGAGGATCGAAAAGTCTGTACGCTACATTAACATATCGAATGACCATTTACAAATAAAAATAAACATCTATCTTTCTTATGAATTTCATAAATGTAATAGAGTTTCATACATTTTCAGATGAAAATGTAAAACGACAATCGTAATTAATACCGAAATGAATTAAAAATTAGTTAAACAATAATTAATGGGCGTCAATTAATGATTTTACTAATCTCTGTGGTAAGGTATCGAGAAAAGGAATTATTTTAAAACACGATAAAAGGGACGGATAAGATTGGCTTGATTATAAACCTCTTGTTATTAATGAAATTTATAAAATCGGTAAAACATAGAAGGAATACATTGAAAATATAAAAGATAATATTAAGTATGAGATACAATAATGTCAAAAATAATTACCAATGCCAAATACTTAAATCTTTCAAGAATTTATGTTTAGCTTATTAGAAAATGTCCTGAATTAATAATAAAAGTAAGGTTAAGAGTACGAAAAGCCTGTTATTTCTGCTTACACATGCGGTAGAATGTGCTCAAGGACTTGACTCAAAACTTCCATAAAAAACGAAAACAAATCGAGGAAGAAAAAAGCTAAAATGAGTCATTGGCTTACAGATGGACTACGTGCGCGCGCGCGCGCGCGAGAGAGAGAGAGAGAGAGAGAGAGAGAGAGAAGACTCGTCGATCAGCAGGCCGTCAAAATGAAAGACAACCCTCGAAAAGCCGACGTTCAAAAATAGCGCCCTGAGAACGGCAAAACACACAATCGCGCGAATCCTCCGACATAATCGGTGAAATTGTGGTTCTAGAAATACGAATTAATTGCTCGTTATGACCACTACATTAACGGCGTCTTGGCTTTATCTTTATTAAGCATTTAATTTAATCACAGCGACAATGTTACACAGTTTCAGTTTTATTTCCTAACTTCAAAACGCTCTTTATTAATATTTAAAGTCAAAATACCGTTTCAACTTATCTGACGTTTTATTAATTCAGTAATAATTACTTTTAACGAGTTTAAAATTTACATCATGCTTCGTCGATTTACTTTATGAGATTTATTATTATCTTGCCAAATGGATTTGAAATGAAAGATTGATGAAAATAAGCTAATAGCGTTTGAAGTGTGATTCAGTCGTGACAAAACAGTATCGATTTAATTCTAATTAAAATGTTATTTAGTATAGACAGGCCAATTGGAGCCGTAGTACTTGATCTTTGCTATAGCAAAGAAAAAAGGAAACTCAAGCAATTGCATTTGCAATATGATACATTAAGTGCAGTACACTGTTATTATCAATAATTATTAGAGCAAGATGTAAATATTCGATTGGCTCGATTGGAAGGGATACATAAAACATCAATACGGAATAATAGTCTGGATAGAATTAAATTTTATTGGCTCGTCGCTTAGATCGAATAGGGTCACTTTCTCTCCGAACATCTCTACGAATAAAAAAACTTGCACTCGACATCACAAATCCAAAGAAAAAAAAAATGAATACTCCTGGACAATAGAATGGACGAGTCGTGCAATAACGATGTCGATGCTTTGGTGGGTCCCCGATGGCAATGGCAATGGCAATGGCAATGGCAATGGCAATGGCCATGACAATGACAATTACGATGGCAATGACAATGACAATGACAGTGACAGTGACAGTGACAATCGGGATGACGACGCTGTAGACGATGACGATACGGAAGAAAAGCCGCCCGAAGTGTTAGTCGGACGATAAGAGATATACGATAGGGCGTGATGCGGCGGCGGCGGCGGCGGCGGCGGCGGTGGCGACGGCGCAGTGCGACGACCCCCGGGGGAACGCGCGACGTGTCTCGGGAACCAGCGAGTCGACCCTGACCCCTGCGACTGCGGCGCTGACGATACGGAGAAACGTCCGCGAGATCGCACGCGGGGAGGGCGGGGCACGTGGAGCGCATGTGTGCGTCTCCTTTCATCAAACTCTTTGTTGTTCTGCCTTCGACTTACATTTATTTAATCGTCACGCAAGCTCGCAAGCTCGCGCTTAAGTTGGCATTTCGCAACCTGGATATGCTAGCGGATTTTTGCGTGCGCATGTTTCCCATTAGTTATCGTTAATTAAAATTAACGAAACGATGATGTGTCTCGAATTATGTTTACACGCAACACGTGCCGCAAACGCGGCTCAAGTGGCATTTATTATATCTTGATTCATTATCGCTTAATTTTATATCGAAATATTTACTGCTTTATTTAAATATGTGTGCATGTATATAGAATGTGCTTCACGCTTCTTCAAAAGCAAGATGTTACACGCTTACATTGGCTCTCGATGGCTTTACTCGCTTACGTATAGCTTTATGTGTTCCAGCACACTGGAGCTTTTGTATTATGCTCTTGTGCTCTTCGCTGTCCCTCCTCGTATTTACGATGGGATTTTTATTTTTGTCCTTATAGTAAGAATTTAGTCGATTGTTGTAGCGATGATTGTAATATATAATGAGTCCATTAAATTTTATAAATATTATAGCCGTCAAGCAGCCGTGACAGAATGTCAAAGTACGATTATTATGCACATTAAAACGTACACGTCATAAATAACTTAAAGTCGCGAATCAGTGTATTAATAAATAATTATATTTATCGAATTTTAAACGGCATAGAGTAATTTCTACGAGAACCAAAGCAATTGGCAATTTAAAAATTATAAATTCTCTACAGTTTGATGAGCTAATATGTGTAATTTTCATAAAAGATCTGTTCTATTAATTCTGGCTACATGGGCTCAAGTTTACTTTGAGATAATATATTAAAGACTTTGTAAGAGATGTTAAAATTTCTTCCGTAATACTTCACAATCATATGCGTAAAAATACTGTTCATGTAAAAGAGATTTTGCAGTATGAATTTGCTGCAAGATTTTAAAGTATTTAGTTTTGTTACTGTCAACTTGGCTCTCGTAATAGTGCACATGTTATCACATTACTATAAGTTCTAAAATACAATAAAAAACGATTATTTCAAAAGTGTTAATAGTTACTATTAAGAAGGAAATATTTCTAACAAAAGATGCATATATAATAAAATAGTTTTTATTATTGCAGCGCATATTTCATACACGATGTTTTAATTCGTTTTAATTGCTCAGGTTTCTAGACCGGAAGAGTAAATAACCTGAGCTTCAAATTGCGATCTCCGTGCGTACAATGAAGACAGAAATGTACCTTATTATATTACAACAGTAAAAATGTACAATCTGATTTACAATTTAGCGTTTCATAATAAAATATATTTTTTTTAAACTGATTTTGCAATTTCATGATTTTTCAATTAAATTTTTATTTAAACCAAATAATAATAATAATAATAATAATAATAATAATAATAATAATAATAATAATAATCAATAATAATAATAATAATGCGTAATTTGACAAATTCAAATTTTATCTAAATATTACATTGGACAAATATATTAGCAAAATGAAGGAATAAAATAAATCTAATAATATTGACAATGCTAATTTGTTATTCAAATTGTGCCCACTTGTTCATAATATATATGATCAATAGACAAATACATCCCTATATTTGCGCTTTCACGCACAAACGCCATTGTGTTTTATAAAAACAAACGTTATGGTTTTTATTTATTTTTTTCTATTTATCTTCTATATTTTTCGACTTATTTAACCTTATATATTTTCACTTTATCTCATTATATTGCGTGCAAAAGAATTGTTGTATGCGCGCGCGCGTTCATATCCTCGGCAGAAGTATTATTTAAAACCCCATAAAGAGCGAGTTGGCTGACAGTGTGCATTGACCTTAAAAATGCTATGCACGACTAGAACGTCCTAGGTAATTTCCCCAGATGGATTATATGGGTTCGTACGAGAGGAAGCGAATGTTCGTGCAAGCGTGTTTGGCAGCAGCTTAGTTCATTGAGCATTGCAAGGGCAGCCGACACAACACTACTAAGGACTCGCACTGAGAAATGTTAAACGTCCTTGACATTGTCGGCTGCTGCTGCTGCTGCTGCTGCTGCTGCTGCTGCTGCTGCTGCTGCTGCTGCTACTACTACTACTACTACTGCTGCTACCACTGCTATTGCTGCTGCTGATGCTGCTGCTGATGCTGCTGTTGCTGCTACTGTTGCTGCTGATGATGCCGATGCTGATGCTGCTGAAGCTGCTGCTGCTGCTGATGCTGATAATATATCGAAGGCACCGCTCGTCGTCATCCGACTATCGCGTCCCGAGCTAGGGGAATTAAGAGATAATATCGATTGGCCGAGGTGGAGAAGGCTCGCGTGGAGACGACGGTCGGCGTCCTAAACCGAAAAGGGCGAAGCCCCCGTGAGTCTCAGTGACCGGGGACGGACGTAAAGAAGCGGCGCGAGCCGCGGCCATTCCCCGGACGACAGGGATGCCGGTCCGGGGCGCGCACGTGCCCCTCGACTCGCATGCGCGCGCCCTCAATGCGCTTGGGCTGGGACGCGGAGGCTCGAGCTAAGTTAAAGGACTCACCCAACGAGGTACGATGAGACTGTGTCACCCGAAAGCGCTTGCTTGCTTGCTTGCCTTGTGGATGAGGGCGGAGGTATGCGCACGGGACTACTCCTAGTGAACTGATGAGACGACAACAGCCCTCGGATCGAGGCTCGCTGACGCTTCTCGCGCTACTGGCCGGCGCCGCTGCGCGCGAGTCGACGCCGCCGACGAGCTACGCGAGGAGAAGGAGAGCCGGCGAGGACACCGGGCGCCGTCGCAGAAGTGGGGCGCCCCGAGGGAGGATACAGGGACGGAATCTTGGCCCCGGCCCAAGGATTCTTCTGCCGGTGAAAGAGAGAGAGAGAGAGAGAGAGAGAGAGAGAGAGAGTGAGCGAGCGAACGAGCACTATGACGAGGGAGGGAGCGGGAGTGGTTGAGCTGCTGAGAAGGAGCGATCAAGTAGAAGAGATAAGGAGAGGGAGAATGGTGGATTGGGGGGGGGGGGGGGGGGGGGGGGGGGGGGGGGGGGGGGGGGGGGGGGGGGGGGGAGGCAATTGAGAGTGGCCGGGAGCGAGGCGGAATTGGTCGGGAATGCGCGTGTCGCGATCTGCTTTTGCATTTCTCTCTTTTCCTGGAGCTCCTTCCTCTTCCTTCCTTTTGCCCTCTTGCCGTCCGCCAAACACTCCGACTCGGCTTTTCAATCTCAACGTTTTAGCGCACATTTCAACTGCGGACTCTTCCCCCCATCTAGTCACTGTGTGTACCTCGGCGACCCCAGTCGCGACTCGGCCAAATTAATTCTGTCACGCTCTATTGCTCGCGTTTCAGCTGCCTACGCATTTGCTTCACAACTGGCCAACTTTTATGGTACTAACCACCTCGCGTTTTCCCAATTAAATGCACAACCCTTAAATCTTTAGTCGAAAGGTTCGTCTTTTTCGAGTTACAACCGTTACGACGACGCTTTTAGGACCTTCGAACGATTGGGCCTATGCCGAATACAAATAAAGCGGTGTACATTCGATTTCGGGCAATTCAATTTTAATTGCAGTGCTGTTTTTTTTTTTTTTTTTTTTTTTTTTTTTTTTTACTACATCGAGATAATCCATTCCTTAATGTAACAATTACAAACATTTGTAAAAAAAATAATTTACTCAATGACTTGATGGTAATTCAGAACTATACGTTGACACTTTTCTGTACTCGACACGATACATCCAAATAAAAGCTTTTACTCATTATCATTATTTACGAGCTTCTTATCGTATAGAAAAAACTTGTCGTATTTATCAGAAAAAGAATAGTATTTATCGGTAAACAATGTCTTTAAAAGATCTAAAGGCACACATACACTCATTCAACGACGCACGCGCATACACACACATTTGTATGCATGCATATATTAATCTTTAACGGAAAAAAATTAAACATCTACGTTTCATACATAGCAAACTCAATATAATATAATGAATGATCGTCCGAATGAAATTAATAATTGATAAGTGCCATGCTCGTGTCAATAAAATGACATTTGAACTTGGCTTTTTTCTTGAATAATCGACATTCCAAAAACTTTTAATCTTATTTTTAAAATGTTATTGCATACAATCATAACATTAGGTTTGTAATTGAAAAATTAATCGAAACTAATGGTTTTATACCGATTAGCGACACGCACTATCGCATAATGTGATTTAAATCTAAAAATAAACCTTGCTTTAGTAACTAGAATTTATCATCATTTTCGATAAATCGTAAGAAAAATGAC
The DNA here is from genome assembly GCF_000503995.2 of Ceratosolen solmsi marchali. NCBI lineage: Eukaryota > Metazoa > Arthropoda > Insecta > Hymenoptera > Agaonidae > Ceratosolen > Ceratosolen solmsi. The sequence goes on along the minus strand of NW_011948421.1, from coordinate 3,771,036 downwards.
ACGTCACAAGAGAAAGAAAAAAATATTACGTTTTGTGGAATGTCAATATTCTCATTCGTCATATATTTTACAGAATATTTTTCTACGGAATGACAATCGATCTTTCTACGGACGAGCCACAGTTAAAAACTTATAAATTAATTGAAATCCAAATACGAAGCGTGCGATAATATTTATAGAATAATGAGATGACTTCAAATTGCCTTTATTGGAAATACAAAACTTCTTTGTACCAGAAAAGTATTACAATTGCGAAAAATTATAAAGACAATCAGCGTGTAAGAAGAGAGCCTTGGCATGGCCATCTGCTAAATAGATGTAAACAGTAAGTAAACTTGCTCTGTTGAAATGCCCACCTAACGCGAAATAGTCCTTTGAACAACTAAAAGAGCGCCAGATAATGTGTGGCGTAAACCACCGAGGTGATGACGACCGAGGCCCAAAAGAAGGTCAAAAAAGGCTATGGACAATAAGCGAAGAACTGGCGGCTCCGTCGGCAAGGAGGGTCGCTTCGCATCGGTATGACATAGGGCACACGGAGGATCAAGTCACGGCCCTGGCTGGCATTGGTAGGGCGGCACGGGCCCGTAGTGGGAGGACCAGAATGTGCATCGAACTTGCAGAAGGTCTATGAGGTTAGGTTAGGTAGGTACGTTCCACGGGCGGTGAACCCAAGCTCCGCCGAGTGCTGCGTCGACTCCTCCCGCGTCCTTCTCCCTCCCGCCGTCACTCGCGCTCACTCTCTCTCTCTCTCTCTCTCTCTCTCTACCCCTCTCTCTACCCCTCTCTTTGCCCCTCTCTCTGCCCCTCTCTTTGCCCCTCTCTTTGCCCCTCTCTTTGCCCCTCTCTTTGCCCCTCTCTTTGCCCCACTCTTTGCCCCTCTCTTTGCCACACTCTCTACCTCTCTCTCTCTCTCTCTACAACTCTGCTACTTTACCACTCTCCCACTCTCGTTCACTCCTCGACTACTATTCTTTTCTATTCTCTGCCCGAGAAATCCAAACTTGAGGTTTAAACAGTTTTGATCCTCCATTCGATATGCAATATTTATGCGTGCACCCAGCACCTCCCGGTAACCAATCGCATCAAATCTTGTGTTACTCGGTTTTGCATAACTCATCTCTCATTTTCTCTCATTTTCTTATAGTTTTGTGAATAAGTCTCATTTTCTGCAAGTTTTGTAAAATGGCAAGTTTATTATACTCAGGCATGTCTCAATCCTTCCTCTTACGTTTACCTTCACAGATTTTCAATAAAAAAAAATTTCTAATTCACTATTAATGTTTAAATACTGTTGATAATAAAAGCAGAGTTACATATAGCTTGAAGTACTTAAAAAATTACGTCGTTAAGTTTTTAGCTAAAAAATTAATTATAAGCTTTGTCATAGTGAATTATTGCTTTATGAAATAAAGTAAAATTATTTTTGAATTTCTATATGAAAAAAAAAAAAAAAAAAAAAAAACAATCATTCAAAAAAATATGCAAAGATAATTTCCTACAATTAGGAACACAATTAGGAAATACATAAGCACTATTAAATCCTAAGTTGATATAAACAAATAATTGCTATCAGTTTACCCAAGAATAAATACACCATATAAGAAGAAGATTATTTATTTTAATAAATTATTCACATATATCGCTTCATCTTACTCTATAATAAGATTCTAAAATTATAATTTACTAATAAAATATACTAATTGTAATAGTACGTCCATAAACAATATTCATATAAATATTCACTTATTTCATATATTTAGAATTTCTCATAGAAATACTCACTTTCCCGGTGAATTAATAAGAATAACTTTTCTCATTTTAATTTATAGAGGTTATCGACGCATATTGCTTAAAAATCACGTCATTAGCTGTTCTGAACTTGTAAAATAATATAATCAATAATAAGTAATGCGAAATAAATAGTAATAAACGATAGTACATATCATTTTTAAATTGATTTGTCTTTATTCGTTGCAACGTCTAGTTGGGCGCATGATTGTTTATTTTTTAGATTTAATCATAAATGAATTAATAATATACATGATAATTGTCATAAAGTAATAATAAAAGAGAATTCAAAGTATTTGTAAATTAAAACAAAAAAAAAACAAATATACAAGCATAAAATAAAACAATAAATAGTAATTTAGCTGTGAGCTAAAATTTACTAAAATACCTTTCTAATCTCATTTTCCAACTCCTCGCACCATGAGGAGAGCTCACACAATGACTTACTGTCAGTGGGAAATTCAGCTCTCTAGGATGTGACACACGGCCGGGCCGAGTCTCCTGTAATTAAATCTTCCATTAGGTTAATTTTCCACACAACTCATCCAGTGACAATATAAAAAATTAATTATATACAAAGACGTACAAGGAAATATATGGCATTTGGAGTTGCTTAGTCCCGTAACTCTTAGCCTGCCAACAATAAGTTTCATTTCATTGATCATATGTGGACGATAGATAGGTTTATGCAATTTGTTAATTTAATTCGTAAAATATTGAATTTAAAGTATAAGTCGCGATATAAATGTATCGTAGAAAAAGAAAAAAAGTAATAAATTATGATACTTATAGGTTTAATAATTGCTATTAAGGAATTAACGAAGAAAAACTATTGTACCGGCAAGTATTTAATTCTATAATAATTGATTTAGCAAACATTTTTAAAATAAATCAAAATTAAGATTTTTTCAAGTTTTCTTAATGACAAGCAACATTTCGTAATTCCTATTAAACTGTTTCCATTATTTTACTGGACGTTATACGTTAATAGTAATGCATACATATATTTTATGACAAAACTATTATTGATCAAAATTTATATATTAATTTAAGAGCTTAGAATAAACAACAATTATTACTAAAATCTGTTCCGCTCAATCATTTTCTACAAAATCAATCAAATAATATGAGCATTAAATTGTCGAATTATTAACAAAGATTATTTCAATATACTTATATCTAATTAAAAATAATATTTTCCAAAAGAAAAAAAACAGTTATATATATATATATATATATATATATATATATATATACTTTGCTTCGTATGTTTCGTAATTAGAACTAAATTTTATAAATAATTGAGTTCTCAATTTCATCATTATGATATTTCATTAATTTAATTTAATTTTTCCGTCTCTTTTCTAATGAAATTTTCAAATTCGTTGAAGGAAACTATTACTTGTACTTATATCACTTTCATCACACTGTCAATACAATTTATTTAAATAATTAAATCCGCCGACGACTTTCTTCTCATATTAATTCACCTTTCGTCATTAAAATCTATTGAATTTTTCGGCTATGGTAATTCACAATAATCCAATGATCCAAATAACTTCACCGATACTCGTTTCATCTTCAATACCTTTCTATGCAGTACGTTTAACTCCTTTAGTAATATATTCCATTGGAAAAAAATAGCCGCGCAATCAATGCATCATTCAAATCAATACTCAACAAGCCGAAGGTTAAATTAAAATAAAATTTGGCATAATACAATTTCCAAAAATGAACATCGAGATAGAATAAGTGTAAAAATGAAAAAAAAAAAAAAAAAAAAAAAAAAAAAAAAAAAAACCGACAAAGCGTCCAGAGGTATGTCATAATGGACCCTCTATCGAGGCACGCGAACATATTTAATAAAGATTAAACCGAACTCAGCAGCAGCCCATCGTCGAGGAGCATTTTCCAGGCGCTGGCCGAGGATTAGCTCTAGACAAGATCCAAGAGAATCATAGCCGCACGGAATCGCCGAAGTGGACAGTATAAATTGCTCGCGCGCTCGCCTCCGGCTAATTAATTGCGAATTAATTAAGCCGGTGGGCAGAGAGGCACGGTTATATCGTGCGGTTCGCGACCGCGTGACTAACGAGGGCCGCTCGAATTTCTGGAGCGATTCCCCCTCGTCCACTCTTTTCCTCGGACGTTACTTTAGCCTTTTTACCGAGCGCGCAACGTTGTGCTTTTTTTCATTATCTTTCTAACGCAAAGCGCCCCAGTCCTTGCTTAGATTAAATCTCAAGTACGTACATCAGGCGGCATATTACGAATAAACACAATACGGCTTCGTTAATCACTCGGAATATAGATCACATAGCACAGGGCACATACAAAATCTACGAGATTCTTCACCTATCTATCTATCTATCTATCTATTTATCTCACTCGCGTGCGCCCCTTGTTTCACACTGTGCGCGCAATTTTCTTCAACAATGTAGTTGTAGCAGTTGTACTTTTAATAATGCTTTTACTATCCTTTGACGTTTCAATAATCATTTATATAAAAAAAAGCAGCTTATCAAATTTATCCGAATCAAAATAAGATCTATCATATTTCATTATTATTTATCACGTGTATTTTAATTAATTATTTATATTAATTACTATATTCAATAATATTTGATCGATCGTATTATCGTATCGTGTCAACAAATCGAATAAATAAAAAAATCATAAACACTACTATAAATAAAAAATAAATAAAATATCGAAACACGTCATGACTTACGAAAGGCCCGAAGTTTTCACTTTGTAAGTTATAAACATATTCTTAAATAAATAATAATAATGTCCCAAAATAATTCTTTTTTCAATTATTGTAATTCAATATCTTTTCAATATTTACAATATTGTAAATAAATGTTTAATTATTATTATTAATAGATTATAAATTTGTATATAATGGAATTATGAAAGCGTGTCAATGTACGCAATCGATAATGAATTGTATTTTGGTGCGTGGTTTCTTCTATGATTAACAAACGATAACAAATCATTCGCAAATCATTTAATGCCTATAATAAATATTTCGAAGCTGATCGATGCTCACATAAAAAGCATTTATGCAAATGTTTGCAAATTGAGTGCGTTTAGCATTTTTTACAAAAAATTCTCGAAAAATATCGATAAAAATATTGTTTAATTGTCTCCAAATCTTCTCCAAAAAATTAAATTAACGTACCAAAAATGGAGCGCATAGTTGTTACGAATTTCAAACGTGTAATAAATAAATAATCATTATTATATACTTGGGGTGTGTTTCAAAAGAATTTTATCCAGTAATGAAATCAAATAATTATGTCTATTGATTCAATATTTTTATTAATATTAATGATTCATTATTTTTTCTTTCTCGTTTATTATAAACGTAAAAAAATACATTGAGTATATATAGTGGGAGAATTAACTTCAAAGATATAATTAAGACATAATTAGAGATAAAAAAAAAAAAAAAAAAAAAAAAAAAAAAAAAAAAAAAAAAAAAAGTATAATTCTAGATATATAATTTCAATTAAATGTTTATTATCTAGACAACAATCAAGTGGTTGAAAGATAGCTGGATATATACAATTAAACATTAATAAGATAGATAATTGTGTACACAATTATTTCTAAAATTAAATGTTGCATAAATACTTTACATTCTTTGTACTTTTAACGAATGAATATTTTTATCGATTAACTGTGCACTTAATTGTTGCACATGAAACCACCATATTGATAATAATGTGGGACTTTTTTGCAAATAATGCGCATTGATAGCTCGTTTTAAAAGGCAAATATAATCGTTAAAATTTGTAACTAAGGCATAATGCCGAATGTCAATATAAATGTATTTAAACTATTTTTAACGTGAAATCCAAGGTAAACCAATTGTAACGAACAATTTGCGATTTCCATTTGAACGTAAGTTCCGCAACCCGTTACGGAATGGCTGCGCATACCCCGTTTATTTGCAAAAGCAAGCTGTTCCACTTTCCGCGTTGATTTCACATTAGAATTTGAATTTAAATACGTGATGATGTATCTTGCACTGATAAATGTGCACGATTACTTGTTAAATAAGCATAAGTGAAGTATACCCCCGCAGTCTATTAAATTTATGTGCGTTGGCGAAAGTCTGGTAGATTAAAACCATCGTCGATTCTCAATGTCGGCGAACAATAATATATATATATATATATATATATATATATATATATGGCTTTTACATAATAATTTCCCTCTTACTTCATTTCAATAGCAAATTTACTTCAACAAATATCTATATTTTTATTATTTATCCTGTTCTAATATGCTAATACATTTGTCATTACGTTTGGCTGAAATCCCATTACGATTTAATTTCATAATATTTATTAAATTTATGATAACGTCGATTAACATTAAATATTTTTTAAACATTTTTATATTTAATTATTCATAAAATATCTTAAATCATATTTCGTAAAATATGTTTATTAGCTTGTCATCAATTTCTTCGAAAGTCTTTTACGTTTTATATACTGTCCTTTGTTTAAGCATGGTATGATTTTTCATTGCACTATTATATATTATTTCAATATAAGGTCAATAATGCAGAGCTCATCAAAGTTAGTATTACATAAAGATATGATTGCAAAATCAATAATGATTTACAATTCATAATATTTCTTGTCCATGATGTTTGTACACATTTCTTCTTTTTTTTTCTCTTTCGTTTATAGATATTCGTTACATTTGCGTAAATTCAAGCCATTTACAAATTCGCTATAATATATATTTAAACTTATAGAATATATCATCTGTTAAACTATTGATTTTTATAACATTGGCTCTACTACTTTACAATTCTATGAATTATATGATAAAACAGGATTATATATGATAAAATATAAAAATAGTCTTTCTTAACTATTATTTTAATGAAATAATTTATAAGATAAAGTAAATTTATTTCTTTTTAATTTTTTTATTTTTATTTTTTTTTTTTTTATAAACGTAATGTAAAATATTACACTCTCTTTTGAAATAGATCTATTACTCATTAAATAAATTGTACTAAAATAAGTACTTTTTCATTATTATGTGTATGATACAATATACATTTATGATGTTTTATTTAACTTAAAATTATTTTAATCTACATACAAATATATATATATATATATATATATATAATAAATTGATTGCATTTAAGTTTTACAGTGTAATTATTAACATTTACTTGGGCTATAATGACCTAAATATTAAAATTCTTTGAATTATTTTATAACTATTTTATATGTATTTACGATTTGCACGGTTAAATTTCGTCATTAGATGGACTGAAATATCAAAGCTAACTGAAACTTTTAAGGTCCTGAACGAATAAAGAATTGTGGTAAATTTAATGCTTTTCACTTAACGTAATACTAAATGAAAAAAAAAAAAAAAAAAAAAAGAATTGAAGTTCAGTTAATTGAGAATTAATTTTTCTAGTTCGTTTTGTTTATTACCAGCGAAGTTGTAAACAGACGAGAAAAAAGACAAAATACACATAGATACTGATCGTAATAATTCGCTCTCTCGATTCTCTTGGATCGAGTCAACGATCAATTAAAAGTGATTAGACGAGATGTGGTGATCGATGCTGTTATAGATCTATACACGAGCTGAGCTACCGCTACTCCTCCCACGATCTCAATTCTTTCTTATAGAAAACTATTATGTGCTTGTCTTTATGTACTTTACATTGTTTTGTTCAGACACATATATTGCGAATATTGCTTCAATCGCTGATGGGTTCCGCGGATATTAAAGGGGCCCTGCGCTAACACGACCATTAATTACATCGATGCTTAATAACATCGACTCGTCAGACTTTAATGACGACTGATTGAAAAATCAAAATAATTATATAATTATCCAATTATACTTTTGGATGAGCGTCCCAGAGCCATTCTTTAATTATTATTTATTATTTAAGAAATCGTATTTGTATTTAAAATTTTATCTAAATCTAGAAATTGACATAATATTAAAATTATTTTGATCTTTTATTTTTTAAAATAAAATCTCATATTTAACAAAGGAGGCAACTTTTTAATCATTGAAATTACACATTTTTATCATTGAAAGCTACATACTTAATATATTTCACTTAAATAACAATAATTTGTAAGCATAATTTCTAAAATTTCACTTTTAAAATAATTTAGAATAATATCGTTTAATAAGAGAAGGCTTATTAATAAACAAGTATATTTGTTAGCACTAGCACAAGCAAATAATTAAAAGTCTTAATTTTTCTCGAAATACTTATGCATACATATAAGACCTAATATGCGTGTGGGTGCGTGCGTGCGTGAGTATATCGGTTATTTTTATCAAATATCGAACCATCTTGTAATCGTTAAGACAAATGATTTAAAATCAGCAGATACTATACAAATAGCAATATAGCCACTAATCGGAAGTAACCGAAGGACGTGCGGAGAATCGATGCAAAGCCATGTATTTATTGGGTTGTCTCTAAATTGTTCCTTGACGCGTACTCACGATCGGTATTGCTTATAAAAACAATAATTATAAAAGTAATAATGAAATACAACATCCAATTACGGGGTCGTCGTTTATCGCTGGGACGTTCCGCTACTTTTTGCTCGACTCATTAAAGATATCTCGCCGACCTTTCGCAGCTATTATGTGAAATTTGTGAGTTGTATTGGAATAATCGTATTATGGCAATGTGTTAAGTGAAGCAATTTTGTAAAAAAAGTGCCGATGAAACATTAAAATTTTTTTAAGTACTTAATAGCATAACTATTATAATGTACAAAAACTCTCTTCGTTCGTTCACATTCACATTAAATAACAATATAATCATAGGCAAAAAATTAATGTCGTTTATAAATAAATACAATAGTTCAATGATTTTATTTACTATGAATTCGTCATGAGTATAATGAATTATTATTCATTATTATGCATTGAAATCGATGATAAAATATAAGCACTAATGAGATGATAAGAACAACAATTACAATAATTATAATAATGATGATAATAATAATATAAAATTTCATTTATTATTATTATAAACAAATGAATTTCATAATTTTAAGTTAAAAATTAAGATTATTATAAAGAATTAGTAAAAATTGAGCATTGCAAATCATTTTTAAAATAAATCCAATCAGAAACTACAGAGTGAATTAATATGGTAATTCATTGCAACCAAGCTGAGTCTATTAAATAATTAAAATGTAAAGCACGCAATATGGTAGAGGAAAATATAAAGCAACGATTACGATTGGCAAACGTATATCGCTAGCGTGTTTCAAGAATCCATTTTCATGAGTCCGAGCAATCAAGAGGCATCAAAAAAAGGAAAAAATATTACACGTGAGAATATCCATACATCATTATAGCATTGTATAGCGAATATCTGGTAACTTTCTAGTGCGAAAAATGAGTTATAAATGGGACAAACAAAAAAGCAATAATTCTGGGCCTCGAGAAATTGCAAACATAAAGCATTAAAGGCACCTCCAGAACTTCACATATGCCGCACTTCCTGCGGAAAGAGAGGCGAATCACACACGGACTCTTCAAATTTATCATTATTAAGTATATTCTTTCCCCATTTGCTTATATATCCCTTATAAATCCCAATTTCCTTTTATTATCCTTGCTTTTATATTTTATTAATATTTGAAATTGTTATTCACACATATTAACGCGAATTTGCTCATTTTATATTCCTTTTTACCGTGCAAAAATTATTAAACATAAATTAACATTGACAGAAATATTTTTTATATGCGTGGTTTTATTATTTCTTATAATTCGAATGCATCGAATAGGTTAGAGAAAAAAAATTTTTTCTTTTTAACGCTCTCTTTTTAGATTTCAATAAAGAATGTGGAAGTAAGTACAATTCATGTAATGAGCACCAGTCAGAGCAATTATTTTAATTACAAACGTTGAATGGTTGCCTAACCAGATTTAAGAAAATATTCAAGATTTGTTCATTAACTATATTTTATTTTATATATAACAGTAAAAATAAATCTCTAATGAATTAATAATAACATTATTTATTAGGCTAAGATAATGAATGAAGCAATTATCTATTTGTATCATATAATTTTTACATTTGTTCGCATTAACTTTATAAATAACAGCTATTTGATTTCTCCATATGTTGTCTAAATAAAAATATATTTGAATGAAATTCCAGTATTAGTATATTATAACAATAATTTATTATTGTATCATAATAATAGGAAAGCTAGAGATTTTAATATTTTTCTATAACAAAGGAAATAGTGTACTATGGTACAATGGCATTGTAAAATGGTTCTTATAAATTAAAATTAAAATTTTAATGTAAAGATTTATTTTTCAATAAATCCATCTCAGTTTTATTTGGTACATATATAAAAATTATTATTTTCTTAAATCACCTATTAATTTATGTTTAATTAATATGCATTTATGATAATGATGATGATGATGATGATGATGATGATGATGATGATGATGATGATGATGATGATGATAAATACAATTAGTATTTCAAATGCATGTATGTTATGTATGAGTGTATATAGAATTGAATTTATTAATATCAAATTAATGAGGTACACAACACTATTTTGTTTCACAGATATAATTATAGTACACCAGTAGTATATCTTTATAAAACAAAAGTAGAATATATATAACAAACATAGAATTCTTTACACCATCGCTATATTTACTATATTTTATTTATTATTATTACGTTTATTTATTTTGAACACTATCATTGAACATTTAACGTTGAATTTAAAACAGTTGTATGAAATCTATGAATATCTAAAAGCATTATCGTACGTAAATAATTTCCATTAACATACTTTTCAATTCGTATTTTATAGTATCACGTATAAAGCTTGCGTTAAAATATCAGCATTTTTAATGATGTAACTAAAATTATATTTAATATTTCAGATAACTAATGAACTTTATTATTAGTTATTTTATTTTTTAAAAGAAAAATGTGTATAAATAAATATACGAGCATGCACGCGCTTATTTACGCATTCGCACCAACGTTACGTATTTTCGAGTCACATCTAAAAGCTAATTGCCCACTTTATTAGCACGATTTTTTTCGAGGAAAGTATAAGCAAATAGATAGATAAAGATAGATGAATAAATAGATATATAGATGATAGAGTGAGTGAGTGAGAGAGAGAGAGAGAGAGAGAGAGAGATGAGCATATCGTTTGCGCACTCACAATTCATGAAGCGAATAACACAGCAGACCGTGTGTAATATCGTAACCGTGACCGATTTGTTATTAGCTATTAGTGTGGTCGTCGTGTGGACGATGATAATGGATATGTAAACCCAAATATTCATTTATCCGGTGATAAGCGTATGTGGATAGTACTATTCATAACCAATGTGATTAATCAGTTTTTCATCAATCGCGTTTAAATAGCATTGTTAAATATATATGCATTGATGCATAAGTTTACGATAGTGTCCAAGTTGTCTCTATTCGAATAGTTTTAGTATGCATTAATTTTCATTAAATAAAGAAAGTGAAATTGCACATTATGATGTACTTTCAAAAAGACTTAATCTTACACTATTTTTGGTTAAATTAAATAAGTGTTGGCTACGTCCGTAATATTACAATTACAATCGAATTTTAAATATTCTTCTATTTATGTAATGCATTAGTGTAACCCACTAATGGAAATGAATATTTCAACGATATTATCAAGTAATTGTAAAAAAAAATAATTTAAACACCTTCATGTTTAAATTACTCTCTAAATAGTTACAATTTCAAATTATTAAGTTAATTATTTTTTTCTAATTTTATTATATTTTTGTTTTCAAATTTGACTGGTTGTATTTTATTTTCTTCTAAATTCAAAATTCAAAATTTTAATTTAATAAATCTTATTATAGATCCAAAAATTTTGACATTTTTTATTTCAAACAAGCACTATTATGTTATTTTAGAACTTTTTCTAAATTAAATATAATAATGATAAATAATCAATATATTAATTTTATTAAATAAAAAGGTTTATATCACTTACTTATACTTTATTTTAAAAATTAAAGAAAACTTAAGAATAAAATATACATCTTTTAATTATGTGGGATGAACAATTGAAATTTCTTAATTATAACTATCAAGATGATTTATGATAATTTTTAAAATTACTATCAATAGTCAAAGTATCTTACAACTAATGTTACCTAAATAATTAAAATAAAGTAATGAAAGTGGTAGTAGAAAAGGTATATTTACTTTATTAACTGTATTCAAGAGTACAGTGTCACAATTGTGTATACATATATATTAAATGTATATAGTATACTATGCTCAATGGATATGCACAAACAAATGCATTTTCATGCATACATAATTTGCAATTATGCAGAACTTATACCAATATCTTTCATTCTTGTACATTCCGCACGTATGCTTTATAATAGCATTGTCAATTAATGGTCAATGTTAAATTATCTTATCTTTGATTGTTTATATATGGTCAGTGCAAAAAGTTTCTTTGTACTACTTGTGAATGTGTTATGCACCTCTGTATGCACGTGTATGGTGTTAGTATAAAAGTGCAATTGATCAGAAGTACATTATCTACTTCTGTAATAGCTATTTTTTAATTACTACAAAGTACTTAACATTTGTACTTGTATTATTTAATAGATAGTTTCCAAAAATATTTCCCGATTTATATAGATTTTCTTTGTAAAGTAAGATTCGTTTATCAAGAAATTCGTTGTAATTATTGATTATAATTACAACAATTGTCTATTATTGCACTTTCCTCTTCTTTAATGAAAATGTACTTTTAAAATCTTTTGAAACAATGTTCAACAAGAATATACAACATCGTTTGTAAAATAAAATTTTAAAATTCATGAATTTATAACCAGCATTATGCATCTTATTGGGATATTCAATACTTTTATACAGCACTTAATTTTTAGAATACAGTGAATAAATAACTTTCTTCATCGCTTACGTGTGTGTTTTAACAGTTTGACATTGTATCTCACTTAACTATGAACACAGAATACACATTCACAAAACACAGTATAGCTACAAAGTAATAATATAGCAGAAAGCAAGAACAAAGTACTAATAAAAGTAATTAGCGCCCTTATTGCTTAACGACAATAATAATAAAATCTTATGGTTTTACTAGATACATTGCTAATTGCAAAATTGCAAAGGCAATTAAAATTCATTAAATATGTTTGGCATATATGAATTTATCTATCCTTAAGGGTTTAGGGTACAGCTCAATTGCGAATAACATTTAAATTCATTTTGTTTTATTATGAATTTTAATTTTGTACATAAAATATAAAAATTTCCCATTCTTAAAATATATTATTATTTAAAATTGTAAGGAAAAAAATTCAAGCTCAAATTCTCTATCAAATTGAGTTCAATTAAAATTTTAAAATTTTCTTAAAGCAATATGTTTTAATCATTACATTTCTGAAATATTCTTCTTCTTATAACATATAGTAGATAATGATTAATTAGTTTTAATTGTTGTAAAAAATAGTAACACAAAATTAAATAATTAGCTGAATTTGAAATATTGAACAAATACGAAATATCATAACTTACATTTTCTCATATTTATTTTATTTTTTCCGAAATTCAAAATTTAGTTTAGTTGGTTGCATAAGAAAATATTATCTCGTTTAATTATTGCACAATCGAAAAAGTATTATTTAAATACAAGCATGTCTAACAATTCGTGTTATAGTATTTAATACATAAAATGCTGGTGCAATTGCTTTACTTAAATTTTTTTTTTAATAAAGCAAAATTATCATTTTAACCTCTTCACTGTACCCTACCCTCTTAACTGTCATCTTTAATCGTTGGTCGAAACGAAGGCAACGAGTTCCGTCGTTGTACTGATTCATTTTCATGTGACAAAACCGTCTTAGTTTTATTCTCGCCAATCTTTTTTGATGTCGAATGACCATTCCCACTTTAAATGCTCATTTCTGTCATCGTCGGTAAATAAAGAATTGACGGTGTAAGAGCCTCGTGCCATCACACCGGACGGTGCATCTTCGGCCGAAGTTGTATATGATTGAATCTCTGTTTTAGGCGGATATGAACCAACCATGTGCGTCATTTTATCAACTGAGAAAATAAATTGAACATTAGAATGTTTCCAGGTAAATTCGTAAATTTTGTTGAGTAAATCCTTTATCAATTAAACATAATAGATTAAAAACTAAAATAATTCGATCGATAGATGTTTTAAAATGAAAGATATAAATATACAAAGGACTAGTATATAAAATAATATAAAGAATAAGATTATGTGGTTTATTACAAATAGATGCAAAATCTGTGTAGAAATAGATGACATATTTTTTTTGTTTGTATTGATAAAAAATATTACCTGTCACTTCTTAAGTAGTAAAGTTTCCATGAAAGCAATTATGAAGTAAGGAAAGCATAAGTATTAGATAAATATAATAAGTATGCATAAAATTTTTTCAAAAGAAATTACTTCATTTATTATTTAGCATTTTACTTATAAGATTAAAATATTTATTCAATTTGATTAAGAATTTTAATCAAATTTTAAATTAACACGATTTGCTAGAGAAAGTAGTTATTATAATTTTATAAAATATTTTTAAGATATACAATTTCTACATAAAATTGTAAGTAAATTTGCAATTATTTTTTGTTAAAAATTTATGTAAAATTAATAGTAAAAGCAAGTCTTTACCAGGTACACCTAGACGATAGGTCTTTTGCAGATATTTCAAGCCATGAACAATTTCTCGTTGCACAACAAAATCAATTCGAATTTTGTAACTAACTCCTTCTTTAATAACAAATGTTTGTTTCTTTAATTGTGTCAAATCACCCGTTAAGTCTAACTCCATATCAGGTCGATCTGTTACACACAATGCTAACTTTTTAACTATAACTTTCCTGGGATCATTGGGATCTAAAACAATTAAACCACTCACTTCAATAGGGGTGTCTTAAAAAAAAAAAAAAAATTACATCAATTGTAATTCTAATGTTATTATAGAAATTATTATAAAAGGAAAAATATAATTATAATCGTAGTAATTGTAAGATATGACGCATGAGCATTAATTTAAAATTCTAAAGTTATATTTGTAAAGTTCTTGAGCTTTTAGGTTCTATTAGTTAATTTTACTATATTTTTTTACAGAATAAATAAATATATATATATATATATATATATATATATATATTAGAAATAATATTGAAAATAATGATCACTATAATTCAAATTATACAAAAAAATATATTTATTTTGAGAGCTAAAATAAATATAATTTTAGTACTGAACTGTCATTTTCTTATAGTTCCCTTTTTAAACATATTTAAATATAATTTTATCATGTACAAAACCAACATTATTCTTATGAGCTTTTTTAATTCATTAATTGACTTACCAACAATTACTCCACCAGCTTTAGCTTCACCCAAAAGAGTTTCTTTATATTTTTTTAGACTCTCATCTTCCTTGTCAGCCTCTAGAATTTGTTCAATCGTTTTTTCTGGTGGTGGTTTGTAATTAGATTCAACTTCCAACTCTTCATCCACTGAATCTATATGATCCAATATTGGCTCAGACATATTTTATCTGTTAATTAGAATAGTAAACATTTTTAAATAATTAAGGCAAAGAGGAATTCGCAAAATTATTAAAATATCAACTACTGGCATAATTATATAAACATACAAAAATTAAAGGACGAATAAAAATATTTTTTTAGTAATTATCGGTACGAGCAAGATTTTAGAATTGTCTCGAACAGTATATTAATATCTTTACGAGTCGAAAAGGAAAAATAACAAGGCTTCTTTCTATTTCTCACACACACATTCGGATTCTCTGACTCTCTCTCTCTCTCTCTCTCTCTCTCTCTCTCTCTCTTCGCTGTCTAGCTAACTCACTCACTCATTCACTCTCTCTCTCTCTCTCTCTCTCTCTTTCTTTCTCTCACTCTCTCTCCAGGGGGTGTTATTCTCGTTGAAACCAAAAAAGAAACGGGCGACAAAAGTTTTCTTGAAGCTTAGGCACAAAAGTGATTGACTACAAAGTGTTTTAGCAATGTGCAAGGACATCACACTATGGCACATCATTAATTCGCGATACGCGCTCATATGTTTTTTATATTATTAGCTAACTTATACTAAAACCATTGTTAAGCAAATCACGAAAAATATCCATAGTGCATTGTGCGTACGTATTCGGAAAGATGACAGTGCGAGTGAGCTTCACGTGCGTTTCTTTTCTCTTCGCTCCAAAATCGGCTTTTCAGTGGCGGTATAACAATATAACACGAACGTGTGTGTAAAGTCTAATGTGCGCGCATGCATATACGCACACACACGCGCGCGCGCGCGCGCACGCACGCACGCACGCACGCACGCACGGACGCACACATGTATTTACATATATATTTACGAATGCATGCGCGTGCGCATGAACGAATATGTAAAAAGTAAATAATGTAAACGGAAAAAATTTACGAATGATACATGCATGTGTACGCGCGTGTGTATATTCAAATGTGCGCGTGTAGTTATACACTTACGTTCGGCTGAATTTCGTCTCGACCTGACAACCTTCTGTAATCGAAACGACGAAATTATCTTGGCAATATTAATGCTGCTTCGAGGTTGCAATTGTTTCTAGTAGTGCCCGTAGTATTATATATTTAATTCCACAGTCCAATGCACACACGGGCGGTAATCTATCGCGGCAACTTTTTTTATTTTATTATTTTATAGAGCCCCGCCGCGCGACCCACGGCAGAACAGAAAGCCACGAACAAAATGGCGCCGAGTATATAGTGTGAGTGCCGGGCACTTTTGCACACTTCGCTGACGGTTATGGGCGAGTATATTTTTGAAAATTCGAAATCGGTCGTTGCACTCAGCCCCTGAATTTCTCTCTTGCGCGTGCATTATCTTGTACACTTTACCAGTTTATTTTAGTATTTGATTGGAAATCGTGTGATCTACATTCGCTATGCTCCGATTTACTTACACTACATTTTTCTTATTTCATTTAAATTGGATTTAAATACACAAGAGCCATATATGTATAGCTATGTAGAAGAAAAATATTGATTTACAGCGCATGTTCTAGTTTTCGATGCACACACTTTAAAACTATAGGCTTAAAAAATGCAGGTTGCATATAATAGTGATAAATTTGATTTATTAAAATTTTAATTACTAATGGTTGTGAAAATGAATTCTTGAATTTAATAATATACACATTATTTTATATTTATGGGTAAAAAAAATTCGTGTTACGTCCAATACATCCAAAAATTACCATTTTTAAGTGTATATAAAAATAAAAATTATGAAACACATTTTAATGAGATTTAAGAGAAAAATAGTTACTACAAAATTTCATATAAAATTTCACTGATTATTAATAGATTTTTCAACATTCTCTTCAATTAATTCTCTTCAAATACCATTGAATCTAATGTCAAAAAATAAATAAATACGTCTATTGGAATAAATAACAATTTCTAAAATCTTAAATACAATTAAACTTTATTTAAGAATATGAAATTTTTTAACATCAACCCGATATGATGTGTTATTATAAATTATTGCTAATTAAAAAATATTTAATATTTAATTTAATGTAAAAAAAAAAAAAGTAAAAATTATTTTACAGTTTTATTCTTATTGTTTTACTTTAAGAACTCTTTTCTTTTAAAGAATTTTGAGCAGACGTTATTAATTGGTCTAAGGCTTTCTGATTAATGAAATTTGATCGAGAGCTTTGAATTTTTTCGATTAATAATTCAGGATGAATCTTCATAAGTTCTATTAAACAATCTATAATTATAATAGGCAATTAGAATAAATGTTAATATCTGTCATTACCATTTAATGGAGAAAAAATTGTTTACCTAATGTTTGCTTTTGAAATTTTTCTGCAGGATCGTCAAGATGTGTCAGTGTCTTTGTATAAACGTATTCAATATGAACATAACTAAATGATAGATCGTAGTCTTTTGGTAAGACCCTCCATATTTCTCTAAGTGCTTCGATAGCTGCAAGACGCACTTCATCGTGAGAATCTTCTAGATGAGTCAATATTTCTGGACTAATTTGATGAATGTGGTCTTCTTTGATGTAACCCATTTCTTGGCCAATATTTATCACAAGACACATAGCTTGTAAGGAGTATAATCTAGTTTTGAATGCATCATCTTCCATTAATTTTATAAGAATTGGTCTCACTTTTTCAAATAACCATCCAAAATGCTCAACAGATATAACAAATTTCTTTTGCTTATGCATTTTATTTTCATCTTCTTCACAATTATCTACTATTTTATTTAAAAGTGCACATAAGCAACAAACAGAAGCTGTACGAATTGCTTCTGCCGATCGGCCGGCTGCCCATGTCAGTCCAGGAATAATTACCGTTTCAAGAATCATATTTGCAAAATCGATAAAAGCAGTGTCGTTTATAAGTGGCTTATCCCACTGTTGTAGATATTCCGAAAGTAATATATATTGCTTCATTCTTACTTTTTTATCGCCGTCGACGTTGGTGGTATTTTTAAAAATGGGATGAATTAAATCTAAATTTTCGTATGATGCAGTTTTCGCATAAGTTAAACAAGCTTGAAAAATGTAAAATTCATAAGAGTGGAGTATCCAAGATTCAGGGCTATATTGAATTGCACTCAAAGTAATTCTAATGTGCTTACAAAAGAGCTGATTTAAGTTTTCAAAATTTTCAAGTTTTGCTTGAAGCTCCAATAATTCAATTGCAATTTCTTTTATTAACAATTCTGTAGAAGTTGCTAGTGTTGTAAAAATTACTGTAAACAGCTGATCGGCAATTTTATTACAATCTTCTTTACAAACATTAAGAAGAGATCGACAACTATTTAAAAGTTCTATTTGATAAAGAAATTTTCGACTCTGACAAATATAATTTTCTTGTAAGAAATTGCCGATTCTTAATAATTCCGGAGCAAGCGTTTCTTGCATACTGCCTTTTAATATAGCAGCGAAAATCTTCAAATGTCCAGGTGTAGGATTTTCTTCAATAGCAGGTATAACTAAGTCACAATAAATATTAGGAGGAACAAAGTATCCCATATACTCTGCAGCCATTTCAATATTCTCTACGACCCTTTTATCCTCGTCATTACAAGCACTTAAAACAACAAATTTCAACGAATTATTTAATAATAATAATGAAGCGAATAAGCGCTTAAAACTTTTAATACCGTATCATGGGAGAAAGTAATTTTGGAATATGCTGTGTTACATCCTGTTCAACGTTTAATACAAGAATGCAAAGTAATTGTGCTGCTCGAACTTTAATATCCGCCATCCAATCGGTTAATTCTCGTGAAATTGCTGTGATTAATTTGGATAAATTTTGTTGGACTATTGTGCGACATCCTAAATTTGGTCGATTAACTGTAAAGAAAATGCGACATTGAATTGCAAAGATATGTTAGAATTCAATTTTGAAAATCTTAAGCATTATTATTATTATTATTATTATTTACTATTAGGTGGGTAGTGTGGTAAATCGTCAGGAAGAAAATCCATTTTATCTTTAAATTTTTTATCAGATTCATTCTCTTTCATATATTGTTCTCCAACTGACATCCATAATGTTGTTGCTTTTTCACGAATTTCCGAAACTACGTCATTTATTCCGGTAAGTAAGAGAGGCAATAATTTATACCACCAACTATATCTATCTTTTAAGTCGGTCATCCATTTTCCAACTACTTCAATAACAGCTAGAGAAATATATTAAATTCATTAAAAAAATTAATTGAACATTGAGAAGATGTAGAAGATAATGTTCGATTTAAAATTAATTTTATGATTATTGTATTAATTATTTAGGAAAAGGCTTAATTACAACTATAGTTTCATTAATAATTTCAATTTGATCATATATACCTGTTCTAACTGCTCCAGATTGGTCGAATAATCGTTCGGCTAATGGACCTGACACAGATTCTATTAATTTACTATTGCCATAAAGTAAAACTGCACCCAATGTTTCTACAGTAATCGTTCGAATTTTATAATGTTGATGAGAAATATTGATCAATATTGGTTTAATAAACGACTCCGATCGTGAGTAAAAGTCACTCGGTATTGCTTTGGCAAGATCACATATGCAATAACAGCTTTCTTTTTTAACATCCGGATATTTATCGGTAACCGTTCTTGTTAAAATTGTCACATAATCTTCAAAATAAGCTTTCATTTTATTTTGATATTTAAATACAATAGCTCTTAATAATATAACGCACTTTAATCTGACTTCTTCAGATTGTTCAATTAACTCTTGTGATCCCAAACGTTTAGTCATAATGGGTATAATATATATTATGTTTTTGTCAGAACATGGCAGATATAGTAAAAATTTTTTTAAAATGTCTAATGCCAAGTCTCTACAAGCTTCTGCTTGGTCATGTAAAATTCTTACCACTGGTCGATGCAAAACTTCCCACAATTCTAATGAACTTTTTTCATCCAATGTTTCAAGCGGCATCAGAACATTTTTTAATATTTCTTGTAGTGCATTCTTTCTTTTAAGCTTGTCTTCCGTTTGTAAAAATGAGCAAATTTTACTATGCTGCATGTCTATTAATTGAGACATTATGATATCTATTTTCAATAGTATTACTGGTTATATTTCAAAATGTCTCGTAATTAAACAATCTCAATGTCACTATGGCAACACTATGTTGTATCAATATCTAAATATAGCAGAAGGAAACAGAAAATATTATAATAAACATTATTTTTGCAATGTTAATATTGGCATAAACATAATATATTGAAATAACTGTTTAATAGCTAATAGGATATAGTCATTTGATTAAACTTTGAATCTCAACGGCATATTTTAAATAAGAGTATGTTTTTTATTTTACATAAAATAATCATACAATTTTATAACACTAAAATCTATGTTTTTGTTGTTTTATTTGTAATAAAAATTAAAATTATGCGAGAAACTAAAGATATTTGGGATATTGATTCGTTGAAATATATTAATGAAAAATGAATAATTACGTAGAACATTAATATGTCGAATGGTGCAAAATGAAAAAATGTAGAAGTGCTACTTCTAAGGAATTATAAAAAATTCTTCATGATCATGTACGGTATATCATTATTAAAAATAATAAATTGCTAATGTCAAATAGAACAATTATAAGATATTTTTCTATTTTGTTAAGATATTATATTAATTAGTAAAATTGCCACTATCTTCGTTAAAATAATTTTAATGACGTTTTATAATTACAATAATTTAAAATATTATTTTAAAGTTCTAAATAAATTGATAAAGCATAGTTAAATCTTCATTAGTTTCATTTTAATGTGATCATCACTATTTAATTACATTCAATCGTCACGTGCGATCTATACATCTATATAACATTACAACTTATGAAACGAGCGATTAATATTACAATGATAATAATAATAATAATAATAATAATAATAATAATAATAAAATAATAATAAAATAATAAAATAATAATAAAATAATAATAAAATAATAATAGAATAAAATAATAATAGAATAATAAAATAATAATAAAATAATAAAATAATAATAGAATAAAATAATAAAAACAAAATTGCTCAATTTTCTATAGCAAATTAAAAAAATTTCTATAAAAATAAATAATTTTACATCAAAATTATTATTTTTTACAATGGCATGGAAAACAAATTGTATAGTAAATTTCTTTTAAAATAAAATGTTATAAACTTTTAATACACAATGATTGAAAAACCGCTTCCCCACGGAATGGATGTCGTCTTGAGTGACGTTTCTCTGTTACGGCTCTTGTATATATCTTGACTATATAAAAATATAAAAAATTATAGAAGAAAATTGTTTTCTATAATAAATGTTATAATACGTATATACGTGTAAATTAAATTTTTTTTTTTTTTTTTTTTTTTTTTTTTTTTTTTTTCATCTTGATATGGCGGAGGAATTGATGAGCTGTGTGATATACATATGTATACAGGTACCGACGATCGACTTGGATAATAATTCTGAGAACACTCAGTCCTCTAAAGTTACGTTTTTGAATAGATAGGACATTGATTCCTTATTGTGTATGCGTCGAATAGCTTCTGCCAGCAGAATACTGATATCTACAGTTTTTATTTTGTGGCACCGCATTTTTTGTAATTCATGTGGTATTGTATTAGTAACGACGACCTTCAAAAAGAAAATACGTAAACAATTTAATGGACTGAATTAAAATTGATCGATCGATTATTATTTAACGTGAGCGTGTAAAGTTAAAATCATTATTATCGGTATTATAATTGAATTAAAATTATGTTGAATTTAATTATATGATTCTATAAACAAGTGCATAAATACGTTTTAAAACTTTGCGTTAGAGTTTGAAATAAAGTGTAAGCTTATTTTTTCGTATTTATGTTCTGAGAAAATTAATGGCAAATCGAACCTAATTACGATCAAACTCTCGGCTAATTGGCAAAAACAAAAACAAAAACAAAAAACAAAAAACAAAAAACAAAAAACAAAAAAAAAAAAAAACAACAACAACAACAACAACAACAACCAAAAAAACAAAAGAAAAGAAAAAGAAAATTCAAATAAATATAATGATTTACTCTTTCGCCCCAAGAACTATATTATGATCAACGAATGTATCTTTTAAAGATGAAAATACTATACTAAAGGAAATGCACTCGATCCCATAGTTGATTTAATGTTGGAATTCAGTACGCGTGCTATTCGACTCTCTATGTTTTTATTTTAATTTAGACAATTCGGGTGAATCGCGTGATTATCGCGTGATTATCGCGTGATTATCGCGTGCCTTAGCAGGCTCTACGTTAACGCTCGATTCGAATATCGAAAAAGCGATTGCAAGACACAATGGCACAAGACTAATATCGTATTGCGTAAGTAAATCGTAGCCCACCTCGTCGATGGGAGACTCCTCGATAAGTCGGGGCGCGTCGGAGCTCAGGAGCCCGTGCGTTGCAAGTACGTAAATCTTGTAAGCACCCCTCTCCTTGAGTACCTCGGCAGCGGCGACGAAGGACTGTACATCATCCACCATATCGTCGACCATAATGGCTATGCGCCCACCCACGTCTCCAACCACGTTTATCGGTGGTTTCTCCTTAGCCGGGTGCACGGGTACCCCTACTCCCACCTGCATCGTTCTCAAGGACGAAAGGGTCGGAGGTGAGTATCGGCCATCGTTCATATCAGACTCCGACTCTCGTTGCTCACCGTGAATGACGGCAATGCCAAGGCGCAGACGTTCCGCGTAGCTCGTGGCCTTCTTCGCACTTCCTGGATTTCTCGCTACTATCACCGAATTCCGATAATCTGGAATCTGAGACGATTGTTTCGTTACTTTTTGTGTGCAGCGTTTTTACAGCGAGAATTCAGTTTGATGGATTGTGCTTCATTACTTTTCTTTATATTTCTTTCCTTTCATACGTTTACCTAAAATGTGCCAACGTGTAAGGTGTACATATAAAAAGCGCTTAAAGTCATTAAAATAACGTCATGAAACATGTGATATTCACGGCTTGTCTCAATTGTTTGTAATATTTTTGGTTAATCGTTTTTTTCTTTCTAATGAAGCTAGAGAAGTAAAAAAACACGAGACATTTCAGTGTTTGATTATTTTTTTTTTTTTTTTTTTTTTTTTTTTTTTTATTTGTTTTTGTTTTTATTAGATACAACGATGAAACGTACTTGCTTATAAAAAAAGATAGATTACGTATTGATGTGTGTATATCAAAGTTTAGAAAAGACTTTAGTAGACGTGTAGGCGTAAGAACAATTGCAGATAGTAAAGATAGATAGGACTGTGTGCAATTAAATTAATATTAATGTATTTAAGCCTGTATTTATATTGTTTTATCATACTAACCGATTCTTGAATGTATTGAAGAAGGAAGGGACTAGCTCTTAAATTATCGACTGGGCAATCGAAGAAACCTTGAATTTCTTTTTGATGTAAATCCATTGTAATTATATGTGTTAGTCCACTTTTGCACATCATTTTAGCTAAGAGTTTGGAAACAATGCAGCCTCGTTTACGCATCTTACACTGTTTTGAATATGGCAGATAAGGAATAACACCCACGATACTTTTGGCTGAAGAAGTTTTACATGCGTAGGCCATTATCAGTAACTCCATTATATTATTGTTTACGTCTTTGGTGCCTGTCTGTATAATGAATATGTCTTTGCCCCTAACAGAATCTGCGATTTCAACCATTGTCTCTCGATTTGTCTTATAGTACACAGCGCATCCTCCATTTCTCACTCCTAATCGACTGTTAAAAATACAAATGAGGTACACTATAATTCATAAAAATAACAGAATTTCTTTAACTAATATAGGGATTCATTCATTTTAAATAATAGTAATTAACAAACATAAATTTATAAAGAAACTTTTTTTTCCTTAATGTTCACAGTTGACGTAAGTGTAGACAGTTCATTTACTTATAACACAATATATTAATTTTTTAATTCTGAAAGTCATAGATGCAATATTAAACAGCAAGCGCACAAATTCATACAAATAACAACTTTATATATTTGTGATAAAACAAACATTGGATAATTATGATTCTACATTTTGTCAAAA
Organism: Ceratosolen solmsi marchali; assembly: GCF_000503995.2. NCBI lineage: Eukaryota > Metazoa > Arthropoda > Insecta > Hymenoptera > Agaonidae > Ceratosolen > Ceratosolen solmsi. Next base: position 3,746,511 of record NW_011948421.1, on the reverse strand, counting down.
TTGAATATTTAGGATATAAACATTTATTCGGCGCGCTTAAAGTCATATTATAAAAATAAAAAATTATATAAATTTAATATAAAAATATTTAATAATTATTGGATCTTACTCGGCTATTAAATTGGCTAATTCATGGTGAGAATTTCCGGCTATAATCACAATATCGACAGCAATTGGTCTATCCATATTACTATTGTCAATTTTGAAAACTAATCGAACCTAAAAATAATTACTATTAATTCTACAAAAAGATATACAACAATTAGTGAAAACAAAATATCATTTAAATATATTAGAAAAAAAAAAAAATAAAAAAAAATAGTTTATGATAAGAATAATTTGTTTGCGAAAATATTCGAAATAAACTACCTTAATTATTAGATTTATGTAACAATAATCAGAAAGTAAGCTAATATAATATACAAAAAGTCATTATAGCTGCTTTGATTATATTATATCTTAAAAAGTACATTCGTAAATATCTGATATATACATTGACATTACGAAGTATTACAACTCTTATGCAAGTAAGTACGAAATTTTTCAAATTTTATACTTACTATTTCTTATTATTCGTGTGCAAAAGCAACAAATCAGCACGAATATAATGTAACTACTAAGTTTTATTTTATTTACTATGTAAAAGAACAGCTGTTCAGATCTCATTGCTACCAACTATCACGAACATAATGATTTACCATTGATTACATTTTCTGCGTTCGTGCCGGTTATTCGTGCATATGTAGCGAGATATGTGTTTACGGACTATCGAAACTGAAATTACTTATAGAATTTTATTACTAATATAAGTAATTTTATCACGTTGGCAGCGTATTCGAAATCAATTTAGTGCACCTTTGTGAAAAAGATAGCTTAAAAAAAAAAATTATTATTATTGCATATTAGACAAAATTATATTTACAATTATGTTATATTACACTATGATATTACTATTGTTGTCCAAAGAAATTCTAAAATTTAATCTAAAATCGTAATCTGAAATGTGGTTATGGCCATATATAAGAAAATTCGTAGAAAATTAAAAAATTACTTGCCTTAGAAATTCCAAATACAATAGGCTAAAGTATTTTACGTAACAAAATTTAGTGATGATAAGCCGAACTAATGTTTAACAAATTGTTGTATTGCAAAATCTCTTCTTTTTTTTTTCACAGCAAATACATATATTATTAAATTTAATTAAAATCAATGGCAATATAATATAATTTGCTTAACTTATAAAAACATTATTGATGCCCTTTCATTGTCAGTCCATGTATGAGTTTATAAGTAGCTTATGAAAAATAAATAGGCATTAATTAAAGTAAACGCGATACGCCTATCTTGTGCATATGTCCGTGTAATTACACATGCAAACGAAGAATTTGATAAATAATTTCCGAATTATCGTTATAAAAATTAAAAATTAATATAATTTTATACAAACTAGAATGTATATGATAGATAATCTAACATTTTCAATGATACTAATAATTTAAATTAAATTTAAAACATTATAAATTAAAGATAAAATGTATTTTTAGGCTTAAACATTAAACTGAATATAAGAATAACTAATTTCAGTGGCTACTAATTTCGATATATGCTATCAAAATTTTCTTTTAGAAAAAATAATTTTTATCGCATTTAATCAATATATTATCAATTATCAATGTTAAATTTAAAATTAAGTTACCTAGAATATATCAATTTTCAAAAAATAACTGATGTTTGAACTATACAAATTATTATAATGAATAACTACGATTGAAATAAATTAACTCGATCCATGAAGAGTAATTACAGCAAATAAAATTAATATTTTAATTGAACGTTGACAAAGTTGTTCGATGTAATTCTAATCAAAGAATTTTCTTAATATGAATATTTAACTTCTTTTTAATAGGAATCAAAATTGACATAAACCTTTACCTAAACTGTACATATTAATAAATAAAATAATAAAATTGAATTTTATCGAAATTGAGTTTTATTTTGTAAAGCTGAATTGGTAGTTTCTTTTTATAATGTTTTTTTTTTTTTTAGCTAATAAGGCAAAAGGTTAATTGCTGAAATGATCCGATCAACGATAACTATTAATTAAAAGTCAAAAGAAATCGGATTTATAATAATAATATAAAGATAATACTTACTAGTAGTAATATTTTATTTAATAAGCATTAGTGCTTTTTTTTTTTTTTTTTTTTTTTTTTTTTTTTTATAAATATCTCTATTTAGCTAGAGGTCGGTAAAATTTTTACAAAAATATATAGATTAATATTCATCTGATAAGAATAAAAATATGCACATTTATTTTTTATAGTTTTAAATTTAATAAAGTTAAACAAATCGAAAAAGATGTTGACATAGGTTGAATGTAATTGAATTTTTATTTCACACATGCGATTGTTCGTAATTAATTTAATGCAGACGTGTAATTCAGTTGCTGAAAATATTTTATCTTATTTACCTATTCATAATTATAGATTGTACAAGCTACAAATAACTGATTAAGAAAGATATTTTATTTTCCATTGGCTAATGGAGATCATTACTTGTGGATATTGTACTTGAGCCTTTTCTTACTCGAATCTCTCAATTCAAATAGTTATGCAAAATAATAATTCAAAGATTAAAGAAAACAATTTAACTTATTAAATTACATGTACTTCATTATAATGATATTGCGTACATTTGTTTAACCAGTAGTAAATCTATTTATATGTTAGCCTGCGAAGATAAGTTCAGTGTTGTTGAATCAATAATGTAGGCTCAAGAGTATTTTTACAAAAATAAGTAAAAGTCCACCAATATTACGTGAATTTTATATCACGAATGTATCGCGATCTTTCAAATACTTGAATGTGTTGTTAATCATCAATCACAAAAATGCTATAATTCTGATAACTAAAAGAAAAATTTAAGATTGTGATAAACTAATGCGAAACTCGACTTAAGGCTTTAACGTGATAAATTAAAAAATATTATGGCACTTATTCAATGATCTTCCAATTTATTTTTAATATATATATATAGAAGAAACAAAATATTTTCTTTGTATTTGAAAAATTTGTTTCGATCAATTAATAAAATTGTAAGTGATATATAATTATTTATAAAATTGATAATATATTGATAATTGATAATGTTCACTAAAATAGTAGATTAACATAAGAATTGAATTCGCGAAACAAATAAAAATTTTGTAACAACAAAATATTTAAATTAATTTATAACAAATAAACGAAATAATATTATTAATTCATACAATGGACCATTTATTAATAGAAAGCACGTCATTAAATTTATTGTCAAATTCATTAATTATCATTAAAATACATTAGAAATCTAAGTAATTTAAGAATAATAAATTGTTATTTATTTAAATGTTCTAGTTCTAAAAGAAACTAATTTCATTATTAATAATATCCCTGAAAAATTTAAAGGAAAAATCGTTTTAATTTAGGCGTTTATTTCAATTTCATAGATATTAATGGAATGTTTATAAAGATTGTGTGCTTTAGAAAATGAACATTTTGTCTTTGTAGTTCCAATTACATTTATTTACTAAATTTTTCATTTATTTAATTTTTAACAAAGAAGAATGCTCTTGTTTATCTTGAAAGAATCAAATGAATAATACTAATTCTCCATTGATTGCCTACAATTTTATCAATGCTTAATCCCGTATATGCGCTTATGAATTTGTATATATATATTATAAAAAATTATCGACATAAAAATTATTGATTTTGCAATTAAATATTATTATTATTCTTAACTTCATCGTAGTTTTTTTTTTTTTTTTTTTTTTTTTATATCGATAATTATCGATATAGTGATGGAAAGAAGTTGTTAAGACCCTGAAAATTATCATTAATTTTAGAAATGCAACATTACTTGCTAAATAACTTAAATTGTTCCAACACAAGGTATCGATACCATTTGAAATATTTTTTTTATTAATATGATCTGAGCAATGAACGAAGGATTATACAGATGTCTTATGCATAAATCCAATGGGATTTCATTACACGAATATCAAGGTCAAAACTCTAAAAATCTGTACAATCTCTACAATTGAAAAATTGTAATGCCCTTGTGTCTTAGAATGAATAGGAATTCAATTTATTTGAATTGTCGAAAATCGCTCGCAACCAATCATTTTAATTTCGATTCTGAATAAATACAAAAATATTGAATGCTTTTATGTTAATTTGATATTTCTCAATAATAAGAGAATTATTAATTCATAGATACATGAATTTTAGATTTTATTCTAAAATAAATATATAAATAAAATGATAGATAATTTACATATTTATAACGCACAAATTATTAAATTATTATATATATATATATATATATATATCTATCTATTTTCTAAATAACATAAAATATAATTATTTATTGTAAAAATTATTATACATAATAAATGGATTTATTAATAATTCGATACATACAAACGAAAATTTAGATAGTGCACTAGAAAAACTTAACTCTTATATTTATTGTTGAAATATTGTAATCGAACACTATTAGCTTGTATTGTAAAAGTTTGTTATTAATTATATATTATGAAAAAAAAAGAGTTCATAGTTTATGAATGCTCCTGGGTTCGTTTCAAAATTTTATTGTCAAAATATTTATAATATAATAGCTTTATAACGAAAGTCAATGGTATCAAAAAAATTTATATACAATTATGTATATTTTTATATTTCTTATTTCCTTAACGACGAATTATTAACCAAATAATCTAACAACACTTAATGTAGACATTTTTAAAAGGACACTATAAACAAGCAACAATCGCGACTTTTAAATTCAATATTCAAATAATATAATTAATGTTGACAGCTTAAAATCGGTCCTAACAGAAATTATGTATCTAGAAAGGAAATGTCAAGAAAAGTGATAGATTTACACACTAAAATATAATTAATCTCAAAATTTTTGCCCTATAAGCCTATTTACAGCCCATTATTAGCCTGTAATGAAACACTCGAGAAGTCCGCGTTAGCCGTTAGCGGCAATCTTACCACCAGAATTAACGACCACCAACATGCTCAATAGCAATGTTGCTTACTCAAGCGCTAAACAACCAGATATTAACATTATAAAGTAAAACCAATTGTTTAAATTTGAGCCTCTCGTTGAATCGGTGTCGTTTGAGAATCGACGATTTCACAGATCTAGCGCTTGGTAATACAGTAACATGAATAAAAAAGTCTGTACTTTTATAAGTACAAGTCGCTGTTATTACTAAAAATTTAAGCACTCGAATCCCTTCCCGTGTTCAAGTGTTTTGCTTCGATTTCTCAACGATGTTTAGTCGAATGTTAAGTGCATTCGAGCTATCCGTTTGATCAAAAATACTGGCAAACTCAAGACTTACGTAAATAGATGTGTATCAATAGATTAACATTTAAAGGATAGATCCTTATTATTAATATTAGTATTTTTTCTCTTTAATTATATTTTATAAGTATCTTATAAGTATGTATTCAATATTATTTATAAAAATTATTGATATATCGTACATTTTAAGAGTTTTCGACTTCAAATTTATGATCGTTCAGTTATCAAGCTGTCGATACTCGCTAAATAATTGTTTTCGTTATAATAGTCGTTCCTGCTCTGGTATTTATCAAAGGTAAGACACAATTTGTTAAAAATACGTAATTTGAATTTCTTAGCTTGAAAAATATGTATTGTTAATATTTGAAAATTTTTGAGAAAATCACTTAACATTAACACAACAGCACCTAATACATAATATTTAATTTCTATTCACTATCTAAATTAAATATAAAATTATTTATATTATCAATATTACTTGTGAAATATTAAAAATGACATTTAAAATCACTTATTAGCCGGTAAAGCAATCCATAATGATATTTTATTTTATTTGTAATGTAACAAATTTAGATATTATACCAAAAATATTCGAAATATGAAATATGCACGTTTAAATTTATGATCAATGATGTATCGTTAATGGTATTATTTTCCATTAGTTTTTATTATTATTATTATTATTATTATTAGTAGTAGTAGTAGTAGTAGTAGTAGTAGTACTAGTAGTAGTATTATTATTCAGAATGAGTTTTTAATTTTTTAATAAGACAAAATTTAATATGTTAATCGTAACAGTCATAGTAAAAGTAAAATAATCAAATATTAATTTATCTTTAATGGTGTTAATATATACATAAGCGAGTACATAAATGTATGTATAATATCTGCATGCTAAAGATTGAAAATGCATTAGCCATGTGATACTATAGAAAAGTGACAAATGCGAAGTTTTCATACGACATTCTTTTTATAAAATTTATTCGTTGTTATTTTCTATGATGACTGTACATTAATCTTAGGATTTTGTTATACTCAAGCGGTTAGTTGCTTGATAAATTTTGATAGTTTCCGTTGGCGCAAGTGTGGCTTAGATAATCGGTCGGTCTGATAATTTATTAACATTATCTACATTACAATTAAAATTATGGTAATGAAATTATATTATTCTTCAGTCACAGATCTGAGTACCGTTTCAATTTTACAGAGAGAATAAAGAAAATTTCGATGTTTTAACTTCGAAAATAACAACGAAAATCGAAAAATTACCAAAACTTATCGAATTACTGTAATTATAATACTGTTGAACCTCAATTTATTAGCAAGAACAATAATAATAACAATATATTTATAAAAAGGATATTTGAGTCGGTGCAAGTTGTCGAATGTTTACTTTCCATATTTGGAAGCAAGCAAATTTTAATATTAAAAATTCCAATCTCATAAGATTAATTATTTATAATTTAAATGAAAATATTGTATGAATAAATTAAGAAAATTAATTTATATATTAAATATAAATGCTTATGCTGTATTATTGATTTATTCTTTTAATATAATCAAAATAAATAAAAATGAATAAAAATGTGCATTTGTCAATATTTATACATATTTAATAAGAGAGAAAGCTAAATCGATAATTGTGTCGGTTTATTTTATATTTATATGATAAAATCACTTATAATATGAACAATAAATTCTTAATCTGATGCAAATGAACATTGTTATTTTTACAAGATCGGTTAGCCAAATATATAAATTAATAGTTGAAAAAAAAAAATGTTGTCCTCTGTTTTATGCTTCGCGTCCATATTTAATAATAAAAGCCTTATATACACGTTAAGCAAGTTATGAATTTGCAAATTATTTAAAATTAAAACAATAATCTTGATATAAATGATTACTATTTAAAGGAAAAGGCATATTAAAATGTTAATTGAAATTGTAATAATATAATTTGTAATGTAATACGACGTACAGATTTTTGAGAACTCTTTTGAGAATTTTCAAAATATAAAGTACATCGAATATATTAAGTCTCTCTCTCTTTCTCACTCTCGTACACTCTATTCAAAAAAAAAAAAAAAAAAAAAAAAAAAAAAAAAAGAATAAAAACATACAGAAATGTTAAATATTTAAATATTTACTCGATGTTAGATATTTATAAGCGGAATATTACTGATTGAATCAGATAGAATTATGACATTGATTAATGCTTACGCGCTTGCAGATAACGAGCTAATTTGATAATAAAATTATATATATATATATATATATACTGTAAGTTCATACTGTAAATTAAACTTCTTGAACTTTATGATGTAGCATTAAATCTGAATAAAACTGCTGTACTCGCAGTACGATCCCTACTTAATTAACAACAGTACTTTACTACAGTAGATGCCATTTTTATCTCATTTTCAGGATTTTTATAACCAATACCAATGCATATGTCATTCCTAATGCATAATATGTTCTTACTAGATAATTTTAAAAAAATTTCGTATCAATTAGTTTTTATTATTATTGTTAAATTGGTATATTTCATATCTAAGATCTAGTATTAAATTTAATGTTGTGCAATGTTTTGTATATTAAAATACAATTATATTAAAACGGTATGCAATCACATTATGAAAGTTTTGAAATTGAATAAGTAGTCTGGTAAAATATTAATTGATATTAATTACAGCGTGTAAATTAATAAATAAGTGTAAGCTTTGTGTTTGTTGACAAGTGAATGAATGAATCCTGAAAAATAATGAACGATATCGGTTAAATTTATCGAATCTCGAGGAATCGAAATGGATAGTCGCAGCCTTCAACGTATTCCTGGAGAGCAAGCAACCTCGCTACTTCTATTAAAAAAAAAAAATTTTTTTGTTTTAAATATATATATATATATATATATATATATGTGTGTGTGTATGTATATTAAAAAAACGGCTACCGGCTACATATAGACAAAAAACTATTATAGCCATTATAATCTGACTAATAAATATTTTTTCAAGCGTAGAAACAGTTTTTAATAGCCAACGATATTTAAAAGTTACAGAAATAAATTATTTATTACGATTAATATTATATATTATATATTATATAAACAAGATAAATAATTTTATAATGTCGGTTATTCCTAATAAATATTGTTTTGATTTTTATGTCGATGTACATTCATAATCAATGCTCCTATGTTTATAACCTAAAATCGAAATACAATATAATTTTTAGAAAATTATAATAAACTAATCGTAAATAAGATTATTATAATAACTTTCATTTATTTGCAATTGAATTTGGAATAAAACATTAAAGCTATCTATAATAAATAAGAAATAAATAATAAAAAAAAGAATGAGCAATTACATAATATATATATATATATATATGCACTTGAAAACTAAGCGTTGATAAAAAAAAAAGTATTCTTTGACTCTCTCTCTCTCTCTCTCTCTCTCTCTCTCTCTCTCTCTGTCTTCAATTTTAATAATATAAAAATTACAAAAATTACGAAATATATTCAACTTTATTTTTTATTTTATTTACTTATTTAATGGACAAATTTCTATTAGTAGTAACTTCTCAACTAATTAATTATATTACATAAATGTTTATACTTATTTATATGTTAATCAAACCATTTTCTTATTTCAATATACATATTCATCGAGTACGTACGAATCGATAAAATGGTAAATGCAGTCAAAAGTACAAATAAAAAAATTGTGCTTCTAATAAAATTTGATCTTTAAAAATTTTTATTTTAATTAAATCACCGATCCAACGAGCTTTACATCAATAAAACTATTTGATTAATTATATTAATTATAAACGTAAAATGTACTGGATATTCATTAGAATATATACAAATGTTACCCCCAAAAATCAATTCTAAAATATATCGTTTTAAATAAAAATAAAACCTTTTCTAAGTAGCCATTAAATTTTCGGTATTAAGAGTAAATATGACGAATTTACTTCATTATGGTACATTAAAGTTTATAAAATGACACTAATGACATGTTTGATCGATTAAATATTCTCCTGATTATTATTATTATATGTCAAAATGTGCACACAGAAAAATGATAATAAATTTTAAATTGCATATAAGTATGTGTAATATTTATTTGATGAATAGTGGTCGAAATTGAACTGGAAACCAAATTTCAAAATGCTTATACTATTATATTATCGTATGACATATATTTTTAATTTTTAAGACGTCGATATTAATATTTAGTTAAGAATTATGATTTTACTCTACCATTAATTTACAAGATCCGCGTCTGCCGATAACTATAAAAATAATAAAAATACATTATATAATTGGTTGTCTTTTATGAGAAATAGCAAGAAATAATTCGAAAAAGGAAAATTCATGGGGCATGATTGATGTTCTTAATTATTAGGAATCATCGGGTATAATTTAATCTTTAAAATTTTTTATTTTAAAATCATTTAAAAATAATATGTATTAAGGAAATAATTATTGTTTACGCGAAATATTGGATGAAATTAGTTTATTAGAAATAAATTTAATTAGTTGACTAATGAAAATTGTCATCGATTTTCGATTTTCTTGATTTTCGATTATTTTCTACATTCAAATAAAAGCAAATTTTAACTAATTAAACGATTGTCAATAAAAGTATATTAAGATTTTTATTCTTAGTTTTTTTTTTTTTTGTTTTGTTTTTTATTCGCAGTTGACTTAGAAAAGTTCGGACAATGATTTCATATTTAACTTTAATACGCATCTTATAAATAATAAGGAAAGAAACGCAAGCACCAAGTTTATGAAAAAATTTTCATTCGAAGACTAAACTTCATCGGTTCCAAGACTCTAATTCGATTACTATTTTCAAAATCATGAGAAATAAATACTCTCGATATTTAAATTATATAAATATTTTGTTAAAGATTGTAACATAATGAATACATAAGGATGGTTAATGATTAAACCAAACATTTTGCTTCGTTTAATCTATGAAAATAATCACGTTGATTAAATTGTTTGTATAATCGTTATAATTTTAAAAAAATTTTACAAAACATATTTTTACTATTTACAAAGTTGATTGTGATAATGGCAAATGAAGGTGTCCATACATTGGAAAAAACGACTCGAATTGTATTAGCCATTAAATTATTATAAACTCGAATGAGATAAAACGAGTTAAATTATTTTCAAAGATAAAAGCTTTTGTGTAAATATTTATTTTTAACGGTATATTAGTATACATGTAGTTGAAATATGCCAAATTTCAAGGAAAATAATGTAAATGTATTGGTTGTAATTGTAATTCAATAATACATATTATGTCATTCGGTTGATCTTAATTTGTAATATAAATAAATTGTATATAATAAATAAAATATCTTTGTATAAAAATAATTTAAATATAAGGCTTTTAATATGGAAAGAAATGGATTTGGAATGGAATGGAAATTGATGAAAAAATGTATCGGATCTTTTTCGGTGTATTTTCACTTTGTAAATTGTAATTGGTTAAATTTAATCAATTTTACTCTTTAAAAAACCTTAAATGAATTACATATAAACATATTTAATACTGTACAATTTTTTCTTAGCCTACCAATCTTAATCTATAGTTATGGGATAGCATTCGAACAAAGGGGTAACGAAGGACAAAGTGTAACATTGTTTTACAGACTGGCTTCATTGGCATGCAATCGTATGCACCTTGCAGCTAAACAGGATTTCGTACGTTACTTTAGTTACAAGAATTATGTATTATTTTTTTTAAATAGCTAAGGCTGGATTTTTTAACATATTATTAAAAAAATATTTTCTTAGTTTTCAAAAACGTAATTTAGAAAATAATAATTTCTTTTGATGTTTTCGATCGCAATTTTTCATTTTGATAAAAATATTATCTATTTTATATAGTCAAACGAATTTATTTAACAAAATATCACTGTATAACGAATATTCATCATACCTTCAAAGGAGTTAATCAATATTTTTACTAATTTGGTTAAAATATCTTCTACAATGTATTCTACTTAAGAGTTATTTTTACTTTAATAGAACAATATTGTATAACGAATACTCGTCGTACTTTAAAAATTTCTTGCAATGACAATCATTATACAAAAAAATTGTATATACCATGTAATTATGAAATTAAATATGTTAAATAGTACTATATGACGAATAGGGTTTTCGTAAAAGACTTTCATGTAATTGAAGGAAAAAAAAAAAAAAAAAAAAAAAAAAAAAAAAAAAAGTTTAATAATCATAATCTAATTTTGTACTTTTATTAATTAAAATAAATAGAAATTCATTACTTATATAGACGTCTGAAAGTGCACAAGAAGGCATGTCTAAAAGTCATCTTTTAAAAAACTGACAACATGTCGATTTACTTTATATAATGTTGAGACACATCGATCCTTATTTCACATGAAATAAATGTGTCATTATTTATCGAATAAAAGATGACCTATTAGACATCTTATTGACATCTGAAATTATAACGGGTTTTATCTATTTAAAACATCCGACATTTTGTCATTATAAAAACGTCTACTAACGTCTTTTCTTGATGACTTTGGGACAGCCCGAGCTAACTTGATAATTACAACATTGACACTTCTTTCTTTCAGTATTTTCATTTTCATTTTCATTTTCATTTTCATTTTCATTTTCATTTTCATTTTCATTTTCATTTTCATTTCCCTTCAGAGAATTTTTCCCTTAAACATTTAATTTTATTTACAAAGTACGTCTCTAAAGATTCTGCGCACTTGAAAAAAGGCGACTCCTTGGGATTATAATAACGACAATTGTCAAATATCTTGGTCATATCACCGATAAATTCACTGAGCTTTTTGTATGATCTGTCATTGATTCTCAGCTCGATTGTTTGAAGATCTGAAAGATATTGCACCGACATTATATTAATATAAAATTGCACGATGCGAAAATTACCAGATAGGAGATAATAATTATATAACTCCCTTACCCATTGGTTCTTTGATAACTTTATAATAATCAGGTGCTTCGTTAGGGTCTACAGGTTCCATGAAAGGCCATGCACTCTTATGTCCCTAATGATAACAAAATTAATTTTAATTTATCGAACAATCTATCATCATACTAACATAAATAATAATATGACTTTTATTTTTTTTAAGCCTCTTATTTGCCGCCTGCTCATACCTGTATTTGTTTGATCAGTTTCTTTAAAAGCTCAAGATCTTTTGCGTTAAGATTTTTCATATTAGCAAAATTGACTGATGAATTTCGCTGGCAATTCGGGCAAACATATTCATCAATATTATCAGCCTCTGACTGCAGAATACCAACGCATCTACCATGAAACCAATCCTGGCACTTATCACAGCAAATGTAAAATCTGAAGCAAAGAATTTAATATTCCCCGGACTATATTCCCAGAATAATAATACGCGCTTAAATATTAATTGAAACAATAATTGATGCTTACTGAGATTCATCATACGGCTGTTTACACAAACAATATAATTCCTGAGTTTCCCGTGCATGTCGACACTCGGTGCAAACAAATTCCGACATGGTTTTACTCATTTCTTCAGTAATGCCCACACAATCCCCGTGAAACCAATTGTTACACAAGTCACAACCAACATAAAATCTACGACAATAATTTGTGGTTTGATTTTAAACGATATAAACAGCATTATAATATACTTTCGATTTTGTTTACTTACTTAGTTTCATCATACGGCGTCCTGCAAAGGCAATAGAGCTTTTCTTTTTTAATTTTGTTAGACACCGATGATGAGCTGACAGTCGGTACACATCCCTGTGACCTTTGTTTCTTTGGTTTGTTCTTATTTGGTGGGCTAATTTGTTGCGCAGGCTGAGCATTTGCCTTACGCTTCGCGCTTCCCACCTTTACCTCATCTTGCTTGTGTCTCTCGGCCTTTGTTCTACTGGCAAGCTCCGCCGAAAGATCTTTCTAATAAAAAATGTTACGAGCAAATTTAACAATCAAATTTACCTTAAATTACAATTAATCGTAGCGAATTAAAAGCGACGGCAGAAAGAAAAAAAAAAACAAGAAAAAAAAAAAGAACGCTTATACTAACTTGAACATCGATTTGAAGCTCTTTTTCAAGTAAAACTCTTCTTTTCAATATATCTTTCTTCAATAACTCTTTATGTCTAAATAAAAGAACTTGCATTCTCGAATGTACTTGCTGCTTCCTCCTCTGCTCTTGGGTTTCCTTAAATTTATTGGATCGGTTCTTTGGCGTTGAATCATTATCCAGCGACTCAGATAATTTGTGCGACCTTTCACGAAGACAACGAAATAAAAGAAAGTTTGCAAAACGCGTGATATGAGAATACATGTAATACTTACTTAGAAACATCACGGTGGTCTAGTTTAGGTAGAGGCTTCTTCTTGGGAGTCTCAGCGATCCATTCGTTATCTTTCTCGTTTGGGTTGGGATGAGTAGTAAGCGCCGGCGTTGCCACTGTGGAATGAGCCGAGGACGTAGGTCGTTTGCGTGCAGGAGCACGAGGAGTCGAGCAAACGAGTGTGTTCTGACCCTGAGCCCCGGTTGCCGAGCCCTCCGTTCCCTTCATCTGCTTTTCTTGGTACCTTTGCAGCTGCAATAGTTTTTCTTCTATTTCAGGATTAAGATTTTCTTGTTTCAATGCGTTCTTTATGGCTATAAAATACAAGGAAAAATATACTCTTGCCCTCGCAAATATATTTATATTACTAATAATGAAATTTTTACTTTGTTGGATGTAGTCTGGTGTAAGCACGAATTTATTAGTTGTTGACTGATTCGAGTCCTTGGCAGTCTCGCTTGGCTGTTGTCCATTAGCGACGCTAACTCGCTGCGACTCATCCTCAGTTGTTGCGCCACGTTGCACTTGTTGAACGACCACCTTCGCTTTTTTCGGCGAAGGAGCTTCCGCTTTTGGCGCTTCAGCTGCGGGCTCCGTTTTTGCTTGACTCTCTGTACGGGGTTCGATATATTTGGCCGATGAATTTATGCTTCTCTCTTCCCCAGATTTTTATAATCGAGGCAAATAATGAAAGTCCCGAGACTTGGCGCAATATACTTACCAGTGGTATTTTGTTCGGATGACGATGGTTGAGAAGGCGCGAGCTGCGCCTTGGTCGTCGGAGTTGCAGCACTTTGGGTGACGGGCTTCTGCGAGCTTGAATTTTGTTGGGATTGGCTCGTCGATGGAGCTGGCTAGATCTTCGTGGGCCCTAAAACGCCCTGTTTGCCCGCCGTCTCTTGTGCTTTTAGCAGCTGTTGCTTTACCTGCTGATGAACCATCGACAACTGATTCGGGGTGAAGTCTGTTCCCTGCAGTCCTTGTAAGACGATGCGAGGCCCCTGAGTCGTCTGAATGACCTGGGCAGTAACGCACTTTATGACGGTGCCAGGCGGTTGACCAACGAGTAAGGAGGCTTCTACGCTTCCCGGAGCCGGGGCTCCGGGCGTTCCCGTAGGGCCCCCCAAATTCGGCAGAGATTGGCTAGAGGGGGTAGACGGTGAACTCGTCGTAGTAGACGTGGCAGTTGTCGTACTAGCAACCGTACTGACGACTGAACTTTCGCTTACGTTGGTCGTCGACGTTGTCGATACGGCTGTCGATTGTGCAGCTGCCACTACAAAATTTTATTGAAAATCAATGCTGGATATTCGTTCTTGTGTTCGATTACTTTTAATTACTTAATTTAGAACAAACCTGTTTGATTTTTAGATGCGGCATTTCTTACAATAATACCAGCATTCGGCGAATTCAACTGGACTAAATTTCCTGCATTTGTGTTTCGCAACAAGACTTGTTGACCACCAATGGTCGCTAATTGGGCCTTTCCGGAAGCTAATTGCTGCGCTAAAGCGGGATTATTAACGACTATTTGATTTGTAGTGATGACTTGTCCCGATGTTGTAAGAACCTAAAATTAATTCATCATATTGAAAAATAAAATATCAATAGAGAGGGGGGGGGCGGAGAGGAGAAATAAATTATGTAAAGTAACTATAAATGAACGTTCACTCACTTGTGCTCCTTGCACTACTTGTCCAGTATTTGCAACTACAAAAGTGCTCTTTTGCTGTTGAGGAGTGGTAACCGATCCTGGGCTGACAATAGCAGCCTTCAATCGCTGACCACTCTGAACTACCTGTTGTAGCTGCACAGGTGTTTGTTGCTGCGTCGCATCGGTCTGGTTGATCGTCACTTTGACAGCAGCTGCCTTGCCAGCGCTAACCGTCGACGTTTTCCCGGCGCTTACAGCATTCGCAGTCACCTTCGTGCTTGCTTGTGCGGTCGGAGTTGTAGCACCACTGGAAGGAGTCGTAGCAGCGACTACCGTCTGCTGCTGAGGCGTAGTCGTCGCTATGGTCTGAGTCGTGTTGAGAACGTGGAGCTTACCATCTGGCATCTGAACCAATTGCTGACCTGGCATGAGGCCTCGGACTTGCAATTTACCATCGGGACCACGCAGAATTTGCACTTTCTGCTGCACATGCTGTACCGGTGTATTTGAAGCTGTTTAACAAACATTGTTGTATTAGGTTTAATTAGAGAAGTGAGATGATTGAAAGTACAAATGCAGTAATTTTGTATTACATTGGCCAGACGTTTTAATGAGTGACTGCTGATTAGAAGTTTGTTGCGCAGTTTTCGGTAAAATACTCGTAGGTCCTGAAATTACCCTAGTTGTACCATCAGCGGCTAAAAATCCATCAATTGTTGTTTAAAAGTTATTTTTTAACTAACTAATTTTTGGTTAGAAATTTGTAATCAATCGATACCTTTGGTCATATAAATTCTTCGAGTGCCGATAAATTTATTTTGATTTGGCGTAGTAAGTAATGATGTCAGCTGTGATTTTCCTTGAGGTGTATTAGGATTAGCTGGTATAGCTACTTTGGTAACTACTTTGAGAGTACCATCTTCAAATTTAAATACAAGCATTAATAAAAATAAGTGCTGCGTATGAAAAATTTGAAATATTCATAGCACTTACCTTGAGAAGAATTCGTAGTGACTTTGACAAGTTGAGTTACAGGAGTGGCTGGATTTTTTAAACTTTCTAATGCTCGCTTCTGTTGGTGGGCTGCTCTTTGAAGACGTAGCTGTTGTTCCATCTTCTCTTTTATTTCTTCTGGTGTTGATTTACCGCTGACTAGCTGATCACTAGCAGTAATAGAACCCGTAACACGATTACCACTCACAACTACAGTCTGTGGTACGCCGGATCTACTCCTAGTAATAATCTGGGCATTAGCCTTCTCTAACCTAAAAACGGACACACGCACCAAGCAAAGGGGTTAGTCTCAAGTGGTGTTAATTCAGGAATAGGACTTTTATAGTATAAAAAAAAGAAAAACTTTAAAATGTAATACAAATAAAAGTGTGGGTGTTAAATAAGTATGACGAATACTGCACAAAGTATCTGTGCACAACTCATACATATATTATATTAGAGGTATTAGAAAACATACACACACATATACACGTATCCAAACATGAAGAAAGTATAATTAAACATATATAAAGCTTTAGAGGATTGCAAGATAAGGATTGAGACAACATCACAATGCACAAGCAGTGGTAAATATAAAATATAAATCATGAATACTGAACATTAAAGAAATGTTCGTGCTTACCTTTCCCCATATTGTTTAATTTCCCAAAGTTCAAGTTTATCTTCATCTACCCATTCTTCTGAAACCTGCGGTTCGGTACTTTGTGGCGACTCCGGTCGTTTTCTCTTACGTAAACCACTACGAATTGATGTTACTTCTAAAATATTTGCAAATTTAATGAACAAGTTTTGAATAATGACAATACACTTTACAATTAATCAATTTACGATATATTTATTACATACCTCTTACTTGCTTCGGTAATTCTAATGGAATGACAACTTTTCTACGCAAATATTGAGTCTTATCCATAAATTGACCAACGTGTCTGTGTTTCAAAATTTCCAGTGACATTATTTCGGTATCGGTGGTAATTTGATGTTTGCCATCATTTGATAATGGTTTGGCAGAAACGTCATCCCATCTCAAACATGACCAAAGTATTCGTAACTGAAGAGCTGCTGCTGCAAGAGACTTTAGCCCCACTGTGCGATACAGCCAGCAAGTCTTAAATAGAGGCCTTGGACAAGGGTAAGGCCATACTGACATATTTGCCTGAGTGCAAAATGAATTTATTATAAAGCGCTGTTTATTCACTATGCAAATTACGAAAATACGATAACAAAATGACAACGTAACAACAAAATATAACAATAGTAAATAAAAAAAATTAAATGTAAACAAGAAAAGTAATGACGACATAAAACAATAATAACCTTAGCCATGTGATGAAATCCTTGCACAGGTTGTCGACCGCCGGCTCTAGCTAATTTTCTTAATTCATGTTGTGGTAGTATCAATATACTCCGATGCTTATTCTTACTACAAAATGTCGAGCATAAAGGATATTTCACGGGTGTTCGCTTTTTTCTTCTATCTGCAAGGGATATGGCAACTTTTTTCAAATAAATTTTTCCTTCTGTTGACGTTGCTGAATATATTCTTTCTGTTCCATCGGCATTCAACTCTTTAGTATAAATAATTCGCTGTACAGTTCTACCACGACGATTTACAATTGTTGTAGTCTTGGGTGATGTAGAACCTCTGCAATTAATATTTTATGTAAAAAAGATTAGAAAACAAATATATCACGATATATTTAAAAAAAAAATTGTTCAAATTATAATTACTTAGTCTTCGTTTCAGATGTTGTTTCAATTGAATTACAAGATGTAGCAGTATCTTGCGGGTTCTTAACTATGCCAACTGTAGTTTTAGTCTGCTGTGTAGTTGTTGCAACATTATTTGTTGTAACAACTTTTTGATTGCTTTTAGTATCGGAGCTATCATCCTAAGACAATAATTAAACTAATTTATATTTGAAAATTTATCAATGTTATTATTTTTTTTATTTTATTTTTATAGATAAAACTTTTTTAATAGTGTATTCTAATACTTCTTATGCATAAATATGTATAAATATATTTTAAAATCAATTAATTAGATAAATATACCTAGGTTAAAATAATAAATGAAATAATAAAATAAAATAAAAAAGACTTGTTTTCTCTCAATTAGTTCTTTTGATTAAAAAAATATGTTAAAAAATTTAAAATAAAGTGAAAATTTTAGAAAAAGAAAGGATTTAAAATTATTCCATAAGATATAAAGTTATGTCTTTTGTAAGTTATTGCACAATTTAAACATAATTTTACATAATTCTGTAATAAATGTTATGCGAAACATATGTCTGATATGTTATATAAATAAAATGTTATAAAAAAAAAATTGTATTACTATTCTTAAAAATTGTAACGCTCAATTTAAAGAATTGATTTAGAAGAAGAAACTATGTTCACATTAGAAGTGTACAGTGAAGTTCGATTTTATATTAATTCTTTTTTATTAAAAAATTATTAATATATATATATATATATATATATATATATATATATATGATATTTATCAGTATTCAATGTAGTTTTTACTAAACAAATAGTAAGAGTAAGAGTATTAAAAATATCAATTTATTTAAAAAAAATTAGTTGGAATAAAATATCCCATGTAAGACGATTCCGAGTAATTGTTTACTAAATAAATTAAAAATGCAAAATATATAAAAGAGCGCTATAAAAAAGTTTTAATATGCAATTATTAAATAATCACTTTAACTCGTACCGATTCCAATTTAATCTTTTTAGTCGCAGGTAGATCACCACCATTATCCTCAGTTTTTTTACTTTGAGTATTATTAGTTGATTTTTCATTTGTACTCGAATCAGTTTCACTTTTAACTACGTTATCTTTACTATTGTCGTTTGCTTCTGTTTTTACGGTAGCAGTTGCAGCATTAGCAGACGATTGATTATTGTTTAGGACATTTGCTTTTCGTAACAGCATTACGAGATCCCGCTTCAATTGGCTCTTTTTCAAACAAACCGGAGAATAGCAATTGATTGCTAAACTCTGAGGTGTGCTAATCGTTTTATTCGTCAAATTCTGGGTGGCTGCATTGCAGTATCGAGAGTAACAAGTCACATTTTTTCCACCGAGGCGCATTAAATTTGCATACTGTGATCGAACGAGTTGGATGCGCTTTCCTATTGCCACGAGCATATCCCTATTGGAAGCGGTGCCTTTACTTGCTTGTTTGCCTAATAAAATATTCTGCAGTGTTGTATCATTGCCGGCGGCAGCCTCACCATCCTCTGTACTTTCAATATCTATATCAGTCTCTTCTTCGTTCGTCTTTTGATTGTTCATTCGATTTGTCATTTCTTTTAACTTTTCTGATTGAGATAATCGCCTCTCTTCTAGAAGTTTTAGATGTGTACGTCGAGCTAGGAAATCATCTATTCGAGTCTTTTTACCAATTTTTGGATAAAAGACACGTCCCGACGTAGTCAATGCCTTAGTTATATCAATTTCTTCGAATTCTGTCACTGGTTTAAATACTTTTTGAATCTTCATTCCGGCCAAAACTATCAATACATAACAATAAAAGAATTAATAATTGATGTTGATATTTATATAATTAAGTATCCTAGTTGTGCTAAAAGCTTTTAAATATGTTCAATATTTGATTTTATATCCACATCACTTACTTTAACACGTTTAAATGCGGATATGACACACACGCGCGCACACACACACACACTATATATATATATATATATATATATATATATATACAATTAAAATGCATAAATGTATATTTATTTATTTATTCTATAAATATAGATATATAGATTTATTCTATTAATTTACTTTTAATTGAATACTTGAATTAACATCAAATTTCTTACATCGTTAAAAAACATTGATCATCATATTAAAAAGCGACATTAACAAATGCTTATATACTTATTGAACTTTTGGCACAAATATTAATGGAATATACTTACAAGGTAAATTAAGTTTTGTTTCTGGTTTCGGTGTTTGGAGTTCCGTTTTGGGCTCTACTTTTTGCTCCTCGCTCGTTTCTACTTTCACTTCTTTAATATCGCTCGTTTTATCTGCATTTGACGTTTCTTCATTAATCTCGGAAACTTTATTATCAGTATTAGGCTCTTCAGATTTTATTTCCTGCTTGATAATTTTGTCTTTATTGTCGAGAGATTCCGCATTCTCAGGTGGGCAGTATTGCTTGATTAAAAATTCGTATGTGGATGGGTCAACAGCCAAAATCTTAAGGCCTATTTGATCCCTTACTTGAACCATGATTTTCTGTGGTCCGGCGCGCAGGCCCGTTTTAACAATGTCGAGGGACTTGTAGCGTCGACTCGCCGATATCCAAAGCCAGCCCCACTGGCCATGCACACGGTATTCTTCGCCCTTCTGCTTCCATATCTGGTGCTTCAGACCGAGTGTGTACTTGATGAAATTGTAAGTAAGTCGATTCCTCTCCTCCTCGTCCTCCTTTTCTTTCTTCTCTTTCTTGTCGAGGCGCTTCTTTTCCTCGCGCTCGAGCGCCGTGACTCTCTGCAGTTTCACATGGCCGAGCTGCTCGTGCCAGACGTTAGCGAAGACCACCGACTTGATGCACGCCTGCAGAGCGATGAGTGCGCGCGCAAAATCCCGCGGATTTACGCACGAGCCGACGGCGCTCGTCCATGGCTTGCGCAATAATGGCCAATTGGTGTGCATAAACGGCGCTTGGATGCTGCTTTCCAATTGCATGACCGTCTGCCGAAGAGTCTGAACTAGCAGAGCTCGGGCACCCGTCAAGCTTCCGATCCATTTGAATTCGATAGTTTGTGCCAAGGCAAATTTGTGCGATAAATGGCGCTTTTTATCACGTTCTTCATTTCGCTGAATCTTGTTCAAGGCCATTGCGTTGGTGCTGTACTGATTCACATACGATTTGAATGTATTATCCATACCCAGCTTAAACAAATGAGTGCCCGATGCTATTTGCTGAGCTTTTTGACGCGTCAATCTTGCATTATCGCTTTCTTCCTTCGTAGCTTTCTCTGGCATGTTTTTTTCAGGCTCCTCTTTTGTCCCTGGGGGCAGCGCTTTTTTCTTCAGTTCATCTATATTAAACGTTCTAGGCGTTAGTGAACCAGTCTTTGACCTTGTCACAATATTATGTTTTTTGCCTGAAATTTTACTCTCCTATTATAATTATAAGCTAAGGAAAGCCTACAATCTGCGGATTCGTACTTACCGTCTTTATCGACATCTTCCGTCACTTCGTCCATATCCATATATTCACCGTCGACTTTACATTTATTTTCATTATTTGGATTATCGATGGAATTTTCCTCCGGTTCAATTGTTTCCTCCGTTTTTTCACTTTGCTCTTGGCCCTCCTTAATGCTTTTAGCTTCTGTTTGTTCGGACGGCACGCTCGGTTCTATTAAAGACTCGGGTTCCTCGTGTATTCTGCGAACCATCTCCTCAGCTTCTTGTCTTTCTTTTTCCTTCCTATCCTCTTCTTCTTTTTCCAATTTTTCCTGACGTTCTTTTTGCAATTTTTGAATGAGACCTGCAATGATTATTACGAATGATTATACACAAAATTATTACGAGGACCTTTTGTAGGATAATGAATGAATCAGAAATAAATACGTACTGTTTTCCACTTCTAAGTAAGATTTCTTATTACCCTTAAATTGATTTGTAAGGCTTTCCGTTAGTTCCATTTGCCGTTTAATTTCATCTTTATAGTCGGATAATTCTCTGTAAAGGGCAACTTCCATTTCATTCTTATCCAAAGAATTCATTAGCTCTTCTAACTGCAACGGAGTACTACAATACCATAGTTCGCCATCCTCGCTTTCACTATAACATTACAAATAGAATATGGGATAATCATGAAAGCAACTGTAATAATCAATAAATTCAGAATATATCTTAAATAATAATACATACATAATAACTCTTCTGACGAGAAACCAATACTTTCGCCCATGTCTATCGAATCCCAAATGCTCTTGTCTACAGAGCAAGCCATTTTTTTCCACATCGGGTACACAGTCCATCACACCGCTTATTTTATGAGCTTTACATATATTACATTGCCAATCTTCGGGAGGTACATCGACGAGCGGCGGTTCTACGCATTCTAAGTGAAACACCGCTGGACATGTTTCGCAACATAATAAGTCACCAAGTCTATGGCAGACTCGGCAATGATCGTCATAATCTCTGTTACCTATTCAAATAAAATTTTTAAAATACAGGAGTTATAAATCTATTTTTAAGTTAAATAGTTATATGCAATACATTTAAAGTACTACTTTTATACAGATTTTAGTGCTGAAAAAAACCTAGACTTTCCAATGAAGATATTTAAAAATAAATACAACAGAGGCAAGGATTTACAGTTGTTTTAACTGTATGTACCAGTAAAAAAACGTGTGAATGCATATGAAAAAATAATTTCCAAACACAGACATAACATGTGCCATTACAATATTACTGTTAATGTACTTTTTGCATAAAAGTGGAACTTTTAAATACAAGGCATGCAAAAGAAAAGGGGAGATATACCTTCGTGAAGTAAATCTTCTCGAACAGGATTAGTTATAAGAAACTGGCCAGTTAAAAATTGTAAAACTTTTATCCTATCTTCTATACCAGAAAATGGATACTCGGAATTGGAAAGAATAGTTAAAATGTTTAGATCAAAACATTTGTCACTTTCGACGTATGATCTTAGAACCTCTGGCCATGTCATGGCATCGACAAAATAAAGACTGATATTGACAGAGTCCTTCTGATCGAGCGGGCCAAAGTGGGTTTGCTGCGAATCCTCCTCTCGCAATAAAGCTTTGATAAGCGTAATATGAATTTCAGCCAATAAATTGGTTTGGTCTTCGCAAATCATAGCTGCACAAAAGTCTTCGAACCTGCAGGGCGAGAGCCTAAGAAGAGTTCGGAAATGCCTAAGGACTTCATAAATAGAGAGGCAAGGCATAACTAAATCTTTAGGAACTAGCAGGTCGTCGGAGGACTTGGGCAAGTGAAGAGGAATAATATCGCGATTTTGAAGCCACAGTGGCTCTGGACTGGGGGGTCTCTGTTGACTCAACAGAGTTCTCCTCGGTGTGCCACTGGTGGTACTGAAACTCGACAGCGAAAAGTCACTGTCGCTAGATGGATCGGGCTCCTCTATGCTCTCCGAGGATTCTTCTTCGCTTTGCAGCAGTGGGTCGTCCTCTATGTCACTTTTGTCACTGGACTCGTCACCAAAGTCAGAACCATAGTGGTACTCCGAGTCATGATAATCCATGCTCGTGTTATAACCACGCCGCTGGTAGCCAGAGCCGGTGTGTCCACCCTTTCTCGAGTGCTTTTCCCGGGCCCCCTTGGTCTTACGGTTACGCGTGCTGCGCCTCGTATCCTCGGTCGTCTGGGTCTCCTGCGGCGAGGTTGGCCTCGAGGCCGTCGGAGTGCCGGGCTGCGAGCCCGGCGTTTCCGAACCCTTGGCCTGCAAGTACTTGGGCTTCTTCATGAGATGGTACTGGAACTTTTTTGGCCGCTCCATCACGACGGACTTGGGCGGCCGTCCCCGTCGCTTGGTCCCCCTTCCGGTCATTATCCGACCACCGGTAGCACTGTCAAATAAAACAAACAAGGCCCACTAAGCGACTTAAGCTAGTTTTAACGCACTTGCTTGTTTGCCCACTTCCTTTGAACGCGCTTCCTTCCCACTCACTCGCTCAATCGCTAACTCACTCACTCGCTCACTCTCTCTCTCTCTCTCTCTCTCTCTTTTTTTCTTTTCACTCTATCTCTCTTGCTCAGCACGTGGCGCGCTCGTCAACAAACATGAGCGATCGGACATTGCCGCCGCCGCCGTAACCGCCGCCGCCGCCGCCGCCGCCGCCGCCGCCGCCGCCGCCACCCGCCACTACTGAACGAAAGTCGCGTTCGCGCTGCGATATTTGCGCCATTTCTTCCGACACTCCGTCACGTGATCAAATCAAGCACGGAAGACCAGAGTAAAGCTCGAGGAGTGCATTCGCCCGAGCCGAACTCCCGACCATCCCCGGGTCGCGGTCTCCAGGTACCACAACAGCTGAGCAGCGTCTCGTGACGACGCGCAATACAATGTAACGTAAAGCAAAGCAAAGCAAAGCAACGCAACGCAACGCAACGCGAAGCAAAGCAAAGCAAAGCAAAGCAAATCAAATCAACGCAACGCAACGCAACGGCTCTCCTGACCTCGTCGATCTATCCCTCTCGCTCACTCACTCACTCACTCAGTCATTGACTCTCTCGCTCTCTCTCTCTCTCTCTCTCTTTCTCTCCGTTCTTCTCGCACACACGACTCTCCGTCGCGGCTTTAGGGCTGCACCGCTCAAAGGCTATGACTCGCAGGTACTCGCGCGCACGCGCCACACATACGCGTGCGTGCAATTCAAGTGTAAGTATGAGTGGGGCGCGGGCGAGCGCGCAGACAAGACGCGCGCGCTCTCGTAAGCCCGTAACGCGGAGCGCGCGAGGGGCACGGGGGAGGGCCGATGTAAGGGGATAGTGGATTGGTCGGCAGCCGCAGGCCTCCGTACGAGCGGCGAGAAGCTCCAAGGGGAGGGTCGAGTTGCGACGTCGACTTGTAAGCGACCGTCGGCAACCGAGAGTGGCCCGGGGCCACTGGAGAGCTTGGAGCCTACGACAAGGCGATAAAGAGTCACGCTCCTAAGATTCCTGGACCTCGTCGCCGCTCGGATGACGGGGTGGGGGCGCCGGGGGGGGGGGGGGGGGGGGGGGGGGGGGGGGGGGGGGCGTGGAGGAGGAGTAGTAGAGGTACGGGACAATAGTGCGGCCGCTCGCTTCGCCGATTGCTGTCAATCGGGCGCCGGATGGCGCTGAGCTCGCTCACGACTCCAATAAAAGAAAAAAAAATGCAATTCCTAACCGCGATCGCCGGGCCACACGGAGAGCTGGATAATCGAGCCACGGCCGCCCGCTTCCACCTTATTAAAATCGCGAGGAAGGGAGCCGCGGCAGTCACGGCGGACGAACGACTAAAGTGCGATTCGCCGCCCGATGCTGATTTCGTCCTAACCTTAGTTCGGAGGATGCTTGAACAGAGGACACCACTCGCGCTCTCCCCTCGGCTCTGCTCTCTCACATCGGGAATATAATTTCGCGTGTTTCCACAGATCCAGGCAATTTTCGGAGACTGGCTGCCGCTACGGGAGCTCGTTGGCGAAAAATCGGCCACAAGGGCCGCACTCCCGACTCTTCAACGCTGTCACGTACGCGCAATTTTAGCCGGCCTCAAAAAAACCCTGGCTTTTCCGCGTTTTCCCGCAGCGAGGACAGCGCGATGTATTTTTCACACACACTCACAATACACGGCGATGCAAAACTCGCGCCATCTGTGCGAGCGAATCCCGCTTTCGTCATTCGTGCACTTGCGATTCGTAGCGCCCTCCAACCTTCCCTTCGTACTACGAGAGTCGAAGGCCTCGCGCTGCGCCACCCGTACTATTTTTTCGTTTATGCGATTTCGGTAGGAGCGCCGGCTGCTCGGCCATTAGCCCCGTATCTATTGACGAAAAATTCATACACGATTTTACGTCGGTACCGCGACCATTATCATCCGCTCCCGCCTTGACATTATCATCTTCCTCCCGGTCGTTCGATCGTTCCTCGTCCGCTCCTTCGTTTCGTCACCGCGTCACCACCACCACCATCTTTGTTGATCACGATCTTAAAACTTTACATCCGCTATTCCGTCCCAGTCGACACGATTCTTTCGTCGTTTAAAAAATAGATAAAAGCGCCCAAGCAGTACCGCTGATAATCGACGAGTCTTCTCGTGTTTCGCGTGGGGGCCCGTGCCCTCGTAGAAAAGTCCAGCCACGCAACGATAAACACTTGCGAATTTCGCTAGGCTGCGCACGCAACGTGTGGCGCTTGCGCAATGCGTTTGGCGGTCATTTTAAACGAGAATCGTCTTCCGTAACTGGCCGCGGGCCGCGGAATATCCATTCCGGAAGCGCGAGACCCGCGCAAGCTACGGTAAGGTTATGAGCGTAGGCTGACAAGTGAGAGAGAAAGAGAATTGAAAATGGCGGACCTCGACGATAGAGGAAGAAAGCCGAGGTCGCGCGGGACTGAGGAGGCGCGAGACGCGCTACGTTTCCCGATTATTTTAGGGGACCCGGGTGGACGGTAGCGAGCTACGACGAGATCGCGAAAATGTACGCCCTCGAGCCGATAGTCGTGTTGCCAGATCGGATCGACCTGCCAACCGTTATGTACGAGCTGCCTAACGTTCACGACGAGGGAGGGACAACGATTGCGAGCATCGGCGATGACTTTTCGCGTCAGGTGAGCAGCTGGACTTTAATCTCAAATTGAGATCCGCGTTGTTGTGACGATCGCGGGCGACGGCCCACTCGGACCCAGTAGGGGCCATTGAGCCGAGCGCGTTCGCTTGACGCAACCCTCGCCGAAATTACGGCCGGCAACGCGCAATTATAATACTCACGTGGCGCGTAGAGTCCATTTTATGATGTCGTCGGCGGCGATGCTCCTCCGTCCTACCACCAATATAGGCAGCGCCTTCGAAACGCCCGACGACACTGCGGCCCATCCTCTTCGGGACTAGGATTTAGATGTGCTCGTCTCGCGTTTCACGTCGAATCGGGTGAAGGAAATTGGCGAATTCCGCGAGCGCGCCAACAGCGATGCGTCCGTCCTGCCCTGCCTCACGATCGATGATGCTCTCGCGGATGTGCTGCCCAGTGTATTGTATTTTTCCCTCCTGCCCCTCCGCCCGCGCGTCACACGATGATCTTTCCGGATCGCCGTACGCGTATACGCAGGGTTTAATGATCGGGAGAGAGAAAAGAGCAGCGCGACGTGCGAGAGAGCGCGCGACACGAGGCAACGGGAAGAAAACCGCACGAGTACCGAAAGTACAGACCTAAAAAGGCTACGCCGTTAATGCGTCGTGGCGTATGTAATCGCGCGGCTCAGTGTAAGAAGTATGGAGCGCGATGATAGAAGCGATCGAATCCTTATGAAAATGGCATGTGGTCAGTCGTTTGGGGACGATTGGCAAAGATCTGGTGATTTAAATCTGTGATGCTGTGAGACAAAAATTAACGTAAGCGAAATTGGCTTGTATCGAATTCCTTCATTTTTATTGTGCCTTTAGAAAGTGTACATTGCAATTGTGGTTGATTTGTTGGTTGGCTTATTTTTTTTTTCTCTCTCTTGCCCCTCTCCTCCCCTCAGCCATCAAGTCAACCAACCGACCAACCCACCAACCGACCAACCCACTAACCCACCGACCAACTCGAATCACATTGTTTTCATATTTGTTTTCATTGTAGAAAGATATTCCAGAGTATCACTGTTTGGAAGCTAAGCAGATGAGAATTTTAAAGCAACTCAAGGAGTTAAAGCAATATGTCGAATACGTCTGTATCGCCGTCAGGTTGTCCAAAACCATTACATTACCATCCATAAATTTGCCCTTTTCCAATGACAATGTTCAACTTTGTAAGGTAAGTTGTCTTGTAAATCTCGCACCATAATTCGTTATTGCGTTTAATTTTATTATGTATTTTCGTAGAATCCTATTCAAGCGGATGTAATAGTAAACGCCAGTCCGACAAGTCCACCATATTCGATTTTGGCTCTTCAACGCATTTGGACTGATACTATATTCAACGTAGATGTTCATTTGCATTCTACGGTTCTCGATACCATAAAGCCTACGTTCGAAGAGAATTTGTTGACCAATGCGAATGGTGAAATTGTACATAATATAAATTTGAAGCTCATATGGAAAGATGGTGTGTAAAACATGGATACCTTAATCTGCAATAATTTGTAAAATTATATTTGTTTGACTGACGTGAGCCGTTCTCCATTCCAGTGCCCGATGTTCAATTTGTTACCAAAGTCTACAGTCATCCACTGGAGGGTGAAGCAAACTTATTGCGATATTTGGCTAGACTGATTAATTATTACGACTATCAATATACAAACTCGCTAACAGATGCAGTCTCCATCGATACAATATTAGATCTCTGTCTTCAACTTTCGTACAAAACAACCGCTAGTATCGATCCCATTGTTACAAAGTTTGCCCATTATTTGAATAAGAGCCAGTGGCTTTTAAATCAACCTAATCCTTCGCTGGCTGACGTAGCTGCGTGGTCTGCGTTAAAACGACAAGCACTGAACAAAATACCACGTGAAATTAAAAGATGGTACGATTTATGTGAAAAAACATTTTTGGCTTCGTAAATTATTTCAATATAAAAACTGTATAAAGCTTTAAAATAAAAGAATCAAATTTTTATCACAATACATTCATGGCCTTTAATTTGCAACGCATCGTTTGATGAATAGGGTAAAATTAAATACAATGTTTATTAAAAGGATAATATATTTCTAAAACAAATTTCATATTACAAATTTGTAAATCAATAATTAGCTTCTGCTTTCCGTTATATTTTATATAAATAATACAAAATTTGAACATAAAAATGTATTGGCAGTGTGTCAGTGGCAATTATGCTTTGAATTAACAAGATGTTTGTTATTACAATAAACACCGGATGGTAATACTCACTCTATAACGTAGTTATGAATCTAAACTAAATGCGTAATCGATTAATAGATTTTAGATTGCAGTAAAGTTCGTAGGAATAAAAATGAATAATATTCCTACATTGATGTGTAGTATTGTCGCTTTATCAGAGTGTATAACAAGCCTACTATTTTCAATTCATTGATTAACACTCTTGTTTCACTAATGACTCAATGACAATAAATATTACACATAAGAATTGTTAAAAAAAAAAAAAAAATCTAACACTATCTTAATATTAAGAAATTTCTAAACTATTAGGTCGTAATCTAATGTGCTTTTTGTAAAGAGCAGTAATGATATTGTTAAAAGATCATTCAACGGTAATAGTTCATCAGCCTTTTATTCTATACAACGATCCCCGATATTGGTCATGAGGATTTATACATAATATTACACAATTACAAGCGTTATCACTTCGTACAATGAATTGTTGCTGCATCATCGATGGCTGATACCAAGCTCTTGGACATGTAACTTACCAGTTTGCTTCGTTTATGCAGTTTGTAATTTAACGCGCTCTGATTATTATTTACAAAAGGCAAACAAATCTTCATCTCAAACTGACAATTACAATACTCCATATTTGCAAAAACATCATAATATACATAATTTTTTATACCTACATGCTAAATTCATTCGTAGTAATTAAAAAGCTGAAATACGATGTAACATAAAAAATATACATGATAAACTACAGTATGCAGAATCGCATTATTCAGACTTATTTAGATGCTTTAATTTTATTATTTTTCAACTTCGGCCCTCATATATCTAAGAAATTCGAATTGCGCTTAATCTAATTTTACTCTATTATCTTATTAAGACATAAATATTTGACTTTCAAATAAGTCTCTCGTTTCTCAATTGTTTATAAGGCAACCGCTGCTTCATTCGTCCACAATAATGATATGAATTGCTTTTGAATATTATTTAAATTTGTAAATGAATCACAGTGGCACAAAATTTAGAAATCCTTAACTATCTCTTCGTACATCTTGTATGAAAAACATATGTACATCTTTGTACAGACCCAAACCATGCTGTCATCAAAGTAAAATGCCTAATAACAAATTTTCGTAGGCATTAATGACGATGAAGGAAATAGTATACATCGGAAGACACAATAGTCCTCTAGTAAAAATAAAACAACAATGTCGTAATAATTTGACTATGAGCAGCTTTTACATTTATATTTATAATCGAATAATTGTCGGAATATCGGTAAGCGCGGCTCGTTGCTGCATGGCCAGCGGGTGATTTTGCAAAACGACTTAAGTCAATTATACTCGAACGACAGCCGTTCAAGTTCAAAACCATTCACAACGATCGAGCAATCAAGAAAATCGAACGCTCTCGCTGGCGCAGCGCACTATGGACGATGCATATTGAATTATTAAATAATACGTACATAACGATATATCACAATAAGAATTTGCCGCGAGCTTTGAAATATTGGTATCGGTAATTAGTATTTGGACGCGGCCAAGGCTATACACACAGTTCCTTGCGTTGTCCCATTAATGGATGGAGAGCTAGAAATCATCATATATCATGATATAATCCGAGACGGGCGTCGACTCCATCGGCCATCCCAAGCCTCGAGTTACACAGATAATAAACTTTTCGACCTTGACTCAATTAGTCATGATTGTCGAGCTCAAAGCCGCACCACCCTACTCTTAAGCTCGAGTAGGCGCTTATCCTTTACTCTTATAACACAGCTAAAATCCTTTAAAAGTTAATAAACTACATGAGATCATCAGACGAAGGAGGAAAATCCTGGCAGCGGGGCTCTCGATCTTGCCATGTTGTTCATAATTATTTGTCCGCCGTTCAAGCTCACGACTGCACTACCCTCCGGCTCCGAGTCCGTGTACGATGAGTAGTTACGAACGGGCTTCTGACGCTTCCACGACTGCCGCAGTGAGTCGTTCACGTTGGCGTAATGGTTCACGAAGGAGTGCGGATCCGACTGTACACTCTCGTTTTCACTCTCCGATGCCTGTAAGGAAATCGACCAAATTTTCAGTTGCCTTTCTTCCCCTTATCCGCCTAGTCCTCAGTTATTCAATCTACTACAATTTATTTTTTAAGCATTACAATCTTGCTTGTCATAAGCTGCTCGAGATAATTCCCAGAAGATGATGGTAGAATAGATATCAAATCATATATATATATATATATATAAGCAACATTATTATATAAATGCTTATTTATGGCAAAGCAATTGTTTCATGCTTATATTTAATTGATTCAGGCTGTTTACAATACAAGTTTGGACTCCATGTACAAATATAATAGAATATTTCTTATGTATAGATTGTTGTTTCAAGTTTATTTGAAAAATTTTTAATTTTAATGTACTTGCTGTTTTTAGTTTGATTTGATTTGAATTGACATGCTGCTTTTAGTTGGCATTAAATTTTAGCCTACGAGCACAGAATATCAATATATTTATAATTTTAACATTTTTAAATGTTACCGCAATAACTTACCTTTTTCATACTTTCAAAATTAAAAAATAATGAAATGAAAATTACACTTAAAATGCTTATAACGTTGGAATATGAAATATGCTATTTTTACATGATAAATTAAAAACAAACTTTCCCCCACACCCCTATTATAATTATTGTAAAACAATTCAAAATATTGGTAACTAACTGTAAAATTTTAAAACTCATTATTAATAGTAATTTGTTAAAATTGTAGAAAATATAAGAAAAAAAAAAAGAATGAATATGATTTGCATTGATATAGTGTGATGTAAAAGTTTTTTCATTTTTTTTTTAAACTGAACTTGCTCTCTTTCCTAAAACCTCACGTTTTACCGATATCTTTAAACTGCAACGGATCAAAATTATGAGAAAAAAATAAGTCATATATCAACTTTGATATGTAGCAAGATAATATCTCGAAAAAAATCCATGAATTGATGGAAAAAATCAAAGAAAATTTGCCTTGAATTACCCTTGAACCTAATTAAACAAAATGCCTACAATTAGTCGATAAATTGGAAAGGAAAATTTACCTGCGAATCCGTAGAGCTAATCTCCGAAGGCTTCTCCGTGACACTGCTGTCGTCCGGATTCTCGTCGTAGCCTTTGAGGCTCTCCTCGTCACTATGGTAAGCGACAGAGGCCGGCGACGGTCTTGGTGGCGATTTGCCATAAACCGGTGGCGGAGGTGGATGCATCGGTTTCCGGCTTAGCGTACTGCGTTTACCCAGGGTGCCGCAACCATTACCCATACCTGACAGCCCGCCTGTCTGACGCGAGCGATAGAGCTCCAAGTCCGACTCCTGCCGATCGTCAATGTCCATCGCCATCGACTCTTCCAACGTTTTTTGCGCTTCTTCTAATGGCAATTATCAAATATTACTTTACTATCACGTTAACTTGCTACTTATGATACTTATAGTGTAGTCATCTGTTTGTTAATATATTAAGTTCAAATATAATTGAAAATTTGTTCATCTATCAATCCGACTGCGAACTTTTAAATGTTTTTAAATGCATTTTCTCCATTTGGACAAACCCGATATATCTCAAAATAAGTGTTTGTATGAAGGAAAACCATCGTTTTATACAACGTTATTCGAACAAAATATTCCAACAAATTGAAAACAATAAACTTTAATGTAATATCTACAAATCACTCTAAAGGACTCTAAAATGTTTCCGATTTAAATGTGTATTTAAATCTACACGTATTTTTAATTATTACCATTAAATGAAACATTTTCATTTACATAAGACGTAATATTTTATATAAACATACAAATTATGCCTTACAACTTGAATAATATATATATATATATATATATATATAAAATTTTATTTTGTATTTTTTTTTATATTTTATATTTAATATATTAGATTACACATCATATTGTACATTGTTGCAAAATTGAGAATAAATTTTTTTATCTTACGTTTGTATTTATAACTCTGGCTTTTTACACAAAGTATTGCTATCACCACGATGATGATGACTACAGAAGTAGCAGCCAATGTAACCATGAACCATGTTTGTCTATAAAACGGATATTGCTGACGATAAGCGTACTCCATGTAAAGCTTCGATGGAGTTAAAATCTAAAAAATATTAAAACATGTTTACTAAAAACTAAGAGTAGTATATATCAAGGGACTTGTAAAGGTTAGAAATCAATTATTCGAGAACGCTATAATACATTATATTTCTAACAATACGTTACGAAGTAGTGAGGTAGTAGAAATAATAGTAAAATATAGTACCGTTTCTGTTGAGTAGACAGGATAGCTGATTCCATAGCGATTGTAAGCAATAACTCTAAATAAGTAAGACGTTGATGGAAGTAAATTTTGGTAGGAGACACTATACTCTGTGAGTAGTCCATTGCTGGTTCGTATGATCGTTTGCCATTGACTGTCATCTAAAATAAATAGCGAATTGCAAATTAGAAATAATTATTTTAAAAATTCATTAAGCACATTAAAAACTGCAATGACATGTAAAATAAACTAGCTTCGCTTTATAATGTAAAAAAAGAAATAAGCTCAAACTCTATTATTTTTTAACAATTTTTTTTGTTTTTTTTGTTTATAATGAAGATATGTTTACTAAAAACAATATGGTAATATTTAATAGTATTGCACATCCTAACTATCAAATTCATATTTTATTCAACCACTAATAATTTTTAATATTCAATCGTTAGTTTTGTTAGAAATTTATGAAGAAAAGGTTATCATAGAATCGGTATTGACATGCCGCTAAATAGGGCTGCACAGAATTTTGAATTTAATAATTTAGTATCGTGCGTGGGTGCGTGTGCGTGAGCGTGTGCGTGTGTGCTGTGTGTGGGCGCGCGCGCATGTGTATATATATATATATATATATATATATATATATATATATATATATATATACATAAATGTTTATAAATGTTTGTAGAGGATTAACAAATGTAACGATATTAAAAAATAATATATATTAATAAAAAAAATGTTAATTGGAAAAT
Organism: Ceratosolen solmsi marchali; assembly: GCF_000503995.2. Lineage (NCBI taxonomy): Eukaryota > Metazoa > Arthropoda > Insecta > Hymenoptera > Agaonidae > Ceratosolen > Ceratosolen solmsi. The sequence continues at coordinate 3,712,486 of NW_011948421.1, read as the reverse complement.
ATTAATGAAATATTTTATCTAACTATTAAGTGCTTCAAAATAATAAAATTTTTAATTCAATAATGATAATGTTTTCATTTTAATCAGCTTTGCTAAAAAGAATGCCATGCAATGGTCTAATATTTGTTTGCTATTATTTAATATCTAAATTATTTGACAGATTAAAGCATTCAATGAACAATATGCGTATACACAATTACTGAAAACCACTCTAACATATTCTCAAACTTACACTGCTGCCAATCTTCCCTTCCTGTATTGTTAAATAAAACATAATATCGTGGTTAATAAAAAGTCAGTTAACCAATAACTTCTAAGTGATATACTTAACATTTAATTGTTATTAATAACCCACATTAAATTGTTAACATTGTAAAAACAAAAAAAATACAATTACATTTTACTCACCTTTACTTCTAGTTTCAAAGTAATAACCCAATATGGGACCTTTACCCGTAGCTCCGTTAGTCCACTGTAAATCTACACTGGAGACGGTTTTTGTAATTATCAAGCCGCTCGGTGTCATGGGCGAACCTTCTTGAGGGCCGGTAGTTACATTGCCAGATATCGGCGGTCCCAAGTCGATCGTTTCGGCCTGAACAATAAATGTATATGTCACCTCTTCTTCTAACGGCTGAACAAGCAAATTCGTTTCCGTAACTTTTTGTCTAACTTGCTTACTAAAGCCTAAAACGAAACAATTTATGTATATAATATTTTGTACAAATCTGTATATCAGAATAAAATACAAAATTTATATTAATTAAGCTTACGATCATTTTGCTCCGATGTTTTATAAGAAACAACGTAGCCAATTATTTCACCATTTCGCATTTTTGGAGGATCCCACGAAACGCGCAAGCTCGTCAGTGTTATTTCACTAAATTGTAAATTCTGAGGTGGTCCGGGAATATCCTATTTGCAAGCAAAAATAAAAAATAAAAAAAAATAATAATAATAATAATAATAATAATAATAATAACAATTACAAAACCTTCTAGAAACATTTGTTCTAAAATTCATTTAAAAATACCATTTATCTTTTCATACCTGTTTAGTTCGAACTGTAATTGATGGAGATCGCGGTCCATCGCCAGCCGGATTAAATGCCAATACTTGTATACGATATTGCGTGTACTTATCTAAAAATACTAAACTATGAGTGGAATAGGAAGCTGGTACAACTTCAATTTCTTCTTCTTGTTTCTTTTCCAGTTCTTGAGGAGATTGCGTGACCAAATAGAAAATCTACATAGAAATAATTATAATTCGATCAAAATTCGATTACACGCAAGATACATAATGATAACTCATAAACAAAAATTACTTTGTAACCCAGCAGTTCGCCATTTTGCATATTAGCTTGAGGTGGTTTCCATTTAAGCTGCACTTCCGTAGAGGAAATCGGTTCCACTACCACTTGTTGTGGCTCACCAGTTGGAATGGCTTCTCCAACATAAACCGTCACCGGAAGACTTGGAGGACCTTCACCCTCCGAGTTAAAAGGGACGACGATCACTTCGTAATATTTATCCTCGGTCAAATCGCTCAACGTAATTTTAGTCTCCTGCATTAATCACCGTTGATTTTTCAATTAAATTTTTCAAATAAAATTAATTTTTCAACATTTCAAATGATTCTTAATACAGAATTTTTATTTAAAAAAAAAAAAAAATCGCATACATTGATTCCCTTTACTTCTTCCTTCGGTGGGCCTGAAAGGGCAGATGGAAAATCAGAAAGCGGTTGATAAAAGACCCGATATCCACCAGTTTCATGATCTCCGCTCCAGTACAATTCGTCAATAGGGCTCCAGTGTACTTCGATACTTGATGTTGTGATCGGAACTACTTTTAATCCAGTTACACCTCGAGATGGAGCTAAATTGAGTAAGATTGATTTTAAAAATCGATAAATTTATGTAATCGATATTGATTGCTTTAATCTGCTTTATCTTGCTTTATCTTACCAGCTGGTAGTGTCTTAACTTGAATAGATTCTGCACTCCATGCAGATGGGCCTATATCGTTGGTTGCTTGAATTCTAAATTGATATAAAGTAAATGGTTTCAAGTTATTTGCAGTATATGATGTCAAAGATGGATCGACTCTTTCCGGTATGATTTGGAAGGGTCCAGAATTTTCTGACTGCTGCACAGTATAGTATCTAGGTGAATATAAATGGTTTAAATATTTTTTATCCTAACTTTTATAACGGCAAATAATCTAGAAATAATATAAAACCTTAAAGGGGCAAATCCATCGCGACCAGGTGTCCAGCTAAAAGTAATTTGTCGACTTTGCACTTGTGATCGGCTCACGTGCGGCATTGATGGAGGTTGCGGGCGTTCCCGATTGTTCGTCGTTAAAACTAAGGCATACGCCGTTTTACCCCAACCTAACCGACTCTGAGCCGTTACAGAAAACATGTAATATTTTTCTGGCTCCAAATTTGTAGCTCTAAAAATTTTATAATAAAAATAATAAATTAGGTATTGATATTGAGTGAAAGTTAAATTTTCGTTATATTGTAATCGTACGTGAATGTTCTGGTTGACGATGAAAATTCTTTTGTAAATTGATGATTTTGACTTCCATTTAAATGAAACATTACTTTAAATGCAAGAATTTCTCCATTTGGATCTTCAGGAGTGTCCCAAATAATTCTTGCTGTGTTGAAACTGACATCGGGAAGAGATACGTTTGATGGTGGTCCAGGTACTAAATAAAATAATATAAATTGTAGATTTTCAGTAAAGAAATTACAGATTATTCAATGTCAATTTATATGTTCAAGTCCTACCATCTTCAAAAGTTTGGACTCTTATAGGAGGCATACTCAAAGCGCCGTCACCAAGTCTTGTGTAAGCTAAAACTTGAATGTGATACTGAACATACTTTCGTAATTCTGTTAAGGTGGTAGTAAACGTGGCATTGCTCAGAATATTTTTATATTGAAATGGTGAACGATTATTTGCCCTATAATATACTTTATATCCTTCAATCTGGCCATTTTGATGTTCTATAGGCACATCTCCCCATTTAACAACAATTGTTGTTGAAGATGTTGCATTGGCATCGACCTTGATTGGGCCAAGAGATGGAACTGAAATTTAAAGATCGTTTATTGGTTGTTTGTACTGCTCTTTATGATAACTTAATATTAAGTTTAGGTACTTTCTGCACTTACCCGACTCTCGTGTTCTTTCAATGGCTTTAGGACTCAAAGTGGAAGAACCGACATCATTATATGCATGCATAAATATTTCATACAAAGCAAACTCTTCCATGTTTTCAAGAACATAAGAATTGGCTGTATGATCATCTATACTCATGCTTTTGGACTTATTAGTGCGAACTTCCCTGTAAGTAATATTGTAACCACGTGGATTTCCATACCATTCGACTTGCTGCAAAGGCTGTTTTAAATATAAGGTGATTTTTAATATTGTTTCAGTAGCCATAAAGCACAATGGAAATGGATGTTTAATTTTTGTAACTTACGATCCATCTAACACGCAATTCAGTGGCACTCATTGCTCTTACTGTAACGTTTCTCGGAGGATGTGAGGGTGGCGCCTGAATAGTTTGAAACTCCTTTGTTGGCTCAGATGGCGCAGAAGATCCCGCAACATTATTCGCTATCAGGCGCAGTTTATATTGCATAAAAGGTGTGAGACCCTCTACCGTTATTTTTCTTGCCTCTGGATCATATATTTCGGATATCGTATGCCACGTCGTGTTACGAGCAGTTTGGGCCTATTTAATTAAAACAAAACAAAAAAAAAAACAAAAAAAAACAAAAAAAAAAAAACAAAAAAAAACCACATTCGTTTAGAATAATTAATTTCAGTGCTTTGGAAAGAGTATCGACGAATTGCAAAAACATACCTGTACAGTCCATTTTGAAATTGATGCGTTACCGTTGAAACCTGGGGTGAATTGTAGGACTATGGAAAAAGCATCAATGTTCGATAAAGCTAATTTTGTCGGTGGTTCGGGTAGTACTGGTTCAACGCCCGATTGTATGGTCGCTATACTTGGCTCTCCCGGACCCTTCGACGTCCAAGCTAATACCTCAAACGTATAATGCGTCGTTGCCTAATATCATAACAATAAATTATTTATTTATTGATTTTCTATTGACTGTCCATTAGCCAAGTGAGTATGACTATTAATAAGAAGTAGTAAAACTGTAATAATTACTAACCTGTAAATGTTCAATTTTTGTCAACAGTATGTTGTCGGTAAAATTGAGTACTCTCAGTGAATCAGGTTTATCTTTGATCATATATTTTAATTGATAAAAAGTAAGAATGCCATTTATTTCCTGAGGTGGTCGCCATTTTACCGTAAGAGCCCGATCACTAATATTAAGAAACTGAAGATTTTCCACTTTTCCCGGGACTAGAAGGTAAAAATATTAAAAGATAAATAATTGTTAGCAAAGACATCGTTAATAGCTTATTTATTTTTTAAGTGCTCGAGTAAATAGCAAGTTCCAAAAAAAAAAAAAAAAAAAAAAAAGAAAGAAAAAAAAAATCATTAATATAGAATGTTGTAAAACACCGAAGGAAATAAGGTAGAGACATACCATCTTCACTAGTGCGAATGGTAGCGGGCAAACTTCTGTCGCCGTCTCCAGGATTCGTGAAACATAAAACGGTTATGTTGTAAAGAGTATACTTTCTCAAATTGGGAATAACAGCATTCTGCTCGGCCTGAGGATCGAAGAGATTCGGAGCTACGGTTACGGATTTGTATTCATTGTTCTCACTGAATCCTCCATTGTGCCAGGCTTGTAGCTTGTATCCTTGATTAATTCCATTTATTTTCTGGGGATTAGGTGGCTTCCACCAAACATTCACCGCTGTTGAATTAATCGCTTTAACTCTTACGTCAGTCGGTGGAGCTTCCGGCACTATTTTATAACAAATCAACAATTATTACATTCATTGAATTGCAACAAACGTAATAACGAAAAATTACCTTAACTTAATTATAGAAAATATACGCACTGTATTAATTGTAGAACAACATAATTGCAATCTATTTACACGCTTGGATATGTACAAGACATTGAAATTTTACATTCGTACAACGTAAGATCGATGAAATAATAGCGAATATAAATTTATTTATAATTTCAAAAGTAAATGCTTTAAAAATGAAAGATCCAATACTTTACAATCAATCGTTTATATAAATAATCCATAATACGTATTTATTATACATACATGTAAATAAATACATGTTAGAATGATAGAATGATATCGTGCAAAATTACATGCATTTTAAAGCTCAAGTGAAAATTATTCCTTACCTCCTTCTTTTGTTTTAATTTTTAATTCGTTTGTAAAAACTCCGACGCCCTTATCGTTATAAGCAGCGATTTGTACTATATAATCTTTCCAGGTTATCAGATCGGTGATGAGATAATTCTTTTGCGCCTCGTTCGTGATATTCTGTATGATCCAAGGTGTCTCATTATAACCATGTAACTTGTAACGCAACATGTAACCCAATATGTGGCCGTTTCTATGTTCCTCAGCCGGAAGCTGCCATTGAGTGATGATTTCGGACGAAGAACGAGCCGAACCTACGAAACCCAATGGAGGACCGGACGGTGCTGCAAATACACACACATGCATTGATTTAAATTACAATGATAGACAAAGTCGGCTCTTTTAAAACTAAAATTAAATACTGTAATATTATTATCAAGAAAAAATCCAAGCAAAAAAAGACTTTAAAGCTAATTAACACTTTCAGATATTCTTTGCACTCAAGATAAATTAAAAATGGTAAATTTGAAAGTGCGATCGAATAAAATAAAAACAAAAAGCAAAAAAAAAACAAAAAATTTTTTTTAAATTCATGAAATAATAAAACTTTAATACTCTCTGGTAGTTGAGCGCATGCGACAAGAAAACGTGTTTACGTTAATGATTGAAGTGAAAAGTACAATGATTACTATGGACTTACGTTCTTGAGGAAGTACAACGACGTTACTCGGCTCCGAGCTCGGCCCTTCTCCCACGCTATTCTCCGCACTCACGCGGAACTGATAAGCCGCTGCTGCTTTTAGATTGTTGAAAAGTACCCAACGGCTGTTGGCGGATATATTCGAGTACTCGGTCACCCAATTCAGTGATAAATCAGGCAGTGGTCCTACAAATGCAACGGCAACAATCTTTAAATATGCATTTGAAAATGCCTTGCTTACATCCAATAATAGTTATAAGGAATGGAAAAATCCAAAAATATAGTTCTTAAAGATATTTTTATTTTAAAAATTAACTGATTGTTTAAATTAGATTCTTAAATGTACGCCGTTTAGCGTATGCCGCACTATTTAACAGATGATCGATATTCCTGAATTATTTATGATCTACGAGATTTTATAAAATCTCGTATAATCACCGAGCGCGTCGAGAGAAAGAATAAAGATAGATACGTTATTCTACTTTTCAATACTGGCAGCGCGATCGACGAATAATTGTAACTCAACTTCCTACGAAATCATTGTATTAAGTATGAGCTTGCGACACAGCTTTAGTAAGTCGCAAGCCTAAGTGATACGTAAAAATTGGACTTACCAAGCTCGGGTACTTCGCGTCTCTGTAAGATGTAAGACTTGATGGGACTGTTGCCGTCGAAGCCGGGGACCCAAGTGACGTTGATGGTCCTCGGTGATATGGCCTCGAGTCTCACAGCTACTACGTTGATTGGGGCGAATGGCAGCTCGATGACGCTAAGCCTCGCGGTGCGCGTCTCGTTGCCTCCAGACGAGACGACCGAACACGTATACTCTCCGACGTCGGAGGCGCGCACCGCTCCAATTTCTAGCGTCCCGTCGTTCTGCATCTTCACTCTCTGGCTCGCTCGAGTGTTTATGACTCTGCAACGGGTACGCAAGTGCGGCCGTTTTTAATAAAATACCAAACTCACTTTCAATACTTTTCTACGGTGAATTTCCTCGGTTTTATACACTTTCTACGTTACCATTCACTACTCGACGTACGATCATATAGCACGCAATGCCACCCCTTTCCCTTAATAACGATCCTTACATTGCATTAGTTTATTATATTATATTATAAAATATATTAGATTGGCATTTAGCTGATGCTTGCAATATTCAGAGTATTAAATAAGGATGCACGTAATGATTAGTATTGAAATTCAATTATTAAATTATTGAAGCTGATTAACTCGAACGGCTTTTATTAGCGTCGGCGAATCGAGCGCCCGTTTTATGGCAATGTTTACGAAGCTCATGAGCCAAAACATGATAAATCATTCGTCGACATTATTAATGAAGATTAAGGTATAATATTTTATGTAGCTTTATTTATACAGCTTAACTTACTGAGAATTATGAAACCAGGCGATGTCGAATTTAACGCTTGGATCATTTGACACCTCGCACTTAAGCTCAGCCGTGTGACCAAGAAGGACCGATTGATCTACTGGTGGTTGAATAATCTGTGTTCTCACTAGAACAAATCACATTGCGCTTTGACATTTTCACTCATAATTGTTCTATAATGTATTTATTTGAAATTCCGAGGCTTGACAATAACTTACCGAGCACTGACACGTAAGCCGATCCATTTACGGAACCAGCTTCGTTTGTGCGAACGCAAGTATACTTTCCAGCATCCGTCGGCTTAATATCGGCAATTAGGAGATCGCCGCCCTCCAAAACCTGCACCCGGCCGGCAATTTCCACTGGCATTGTATCTAAATGATAAATGGTTAAAGAAAATAAAAAAAATACATAATGTAAGCTATTTGATTTATTTGCTTTCGTTGGCAGTGAATCATGCACTCATAATAAAGTAACTCGTAATAAAGCAAATAATCTAAGCGCGGTAAATACGGATTGTTTTTTTTATTTATTTATTTATTTATTTATTTATTTATTTTTTTTTTTTTTTTTTTTTTTTATTTTCACTCAAGAATGATTGAAAAAAGGCCTAATAACGCAATTACAATCAATGATAAAGCTTTCTTTAAAGTAAATTTTACACGAAAATTTACCGTCCCCAATAATACAATACATCGCCTCCTTTTTACACATATTCATAATAAAAACTTACGAATCTTACGGATTTCCCTAACATTTACAATTTGATAAAGTTGTAAAGCAAAAATTGATAAAGCAAAATACGAATTGAAACAAAGAAACTGAATTAAACGTCCTAAAATAATATTTTTACTCACCATTGTAGATCCAGGTAACATTTGGTACGGGTGCTGCGATAGCTCGACAATTCAGAGTAGCATCTTTACCATCTAGTACAGTCAGATTTTGTGGTACGACTTCCAATATTGGTATCGAAGCTGTACATAAATGATTTCCAATCAATAGCGATCTTTTTACGTTAAACACACAAAATCATGCATAAATACAAGAAAAACACGAAGGATATTTCCAAACTAATTACATTCCTCTTACATTCACTTTAACAACGAAGAACTTTATTTAACGAACACACATACAATATAACGTATAATGTTGCAAACATAATCATTTTGTACAAACAGAAATAAATATAGACTGCGTGGTATAACTAAAATTAAGAGTGTGTCAAGCCTGAAAGTGGCGAGTTTTGCTGTGCTCTAATTAAAATAATAATAAAACATTTAAATGCTGTGCGATGCTGAGATATTTGATCGGTGTAATATGTACTTGAAATCATGTAGTACATGATTTATAAAGTGATAATCGCATTTATGTACAAAATGATCGAGATAGAACAATACATGAACAAATATAAAAATATCCCAAAAAATGCAAATATTACGTTTTTACGTTGTCTATCCTCCCTACAATCCAAATTATCTACTGAGCTAGTCAAGTGGTGATGGTACAAATTTTTTACAAAAATATTGCATAACCAAACACACGTGCTTTATCACTTACATTGATGCGCAATGATTTCCTACTAATAAGAGGTAACACATTTTAATTTTAAGCTCTGTGCGTACAGCTACACATAACACAAAAATCCCGAGAAACAAACAACGTAACTGTAGAAAAGCGACAAGGATGAAAGAAATTTTTGTTTCGATAAATTACGCAATAGTAAGCAAGTGCCTTGAAATTTATAATAAAAAGAATTATGAAAAACACGAAAACAAATTGATGCATGAATTCCATAAAAATTTAATATGATATTTACATGTTAAGTCATAATTGCCACAAAAGAATTTATATTAATCTCGATTATGATATTATTTTATTTCCAAAAATTTATTATTTTGATTAATAATTGTCATAAAATATATGTTTTAATAGGTGCTTTAGGACTTTATTGAGAAAATATTCACTAATGCCGATTAAATAGTGCAGAATAAATATAAGAAGCAAGCACACCCATAATCTTAAATGAAATAATAATCTTAAGGTTAACTTAATATCTTTAATGATGTATATAAATATATATAATATAAGAATATATTTGAAATAAAAATGTTAAATAAAATGCCATAGAGATACGTTCTGCACAAAACTAAAGTAGCTATGTAAGTGGCAAATATCTGCTAATACTTCATTGTAGTATTATTAATATAGAAAACAATGCTCGCAATTATATGTAATAGTTGGAAAATAAGGCTTATGCTAATTTGTATATTACACGTAGTATATGCGAACATAATTATAAATTAAGTCACTTAACAAATATTTCAATGCTATCGTATGACTCGAAAAATAGTAGATCGAAAATTTCATTTCTACGTATCATCAACAATGTAAAATCATATCAAATTTTCGTCTCAACGTGGCACCATTTCTTTTCCGTGAAATTTAAAAGAGGATGGTGATTATTGCCGCCAATCGCGTTCATCTACTATTACTCTAATAGGTGATTTATTAAAATAAAAAAAATAATAAATAAATAAATAAGAAATAATATTGCAAACTAAAAATCAAAGAAATGGACAACGTCGAGGAAGGGCGACGTGGTTCTTACGGTCTGGGTACTGAAAGAACTGAAAGCGACGATTATCCTGGCGCACTCCAACGATACCATAACCGGCGGCTCGACGGGCCGTTCTCTTTCTCTCTCTCATCGTCGTTTCCGATACATCTGCTCTCGCACAATAACAAAAAACATGAAATCAGTATAACATAGGGGATATTTCAGCAAAGAGCGCATTACACAAGCAATAACACAAGGCTGCCCGGCTTTATTTTGACTGTAAATTCGCAGAAACGTAGTTAAATAGCACACGTTTGTTCTTTAATCTGTTTTCTCCTATCTAATAATAATAATTATATGCAAAAATTATTACTCACTTTTAGCCTTGAGCCAAGTGTAGCTGGAGGCTTCACCGGCCTCGTTCATGGCGAGGCACTGGAACATGCCCGAATCGTCCATCGTTAATTTCTTAATCATCAGTGATCCGTCCTCTTGTATCGAGTACCTACGATTTTGTTTTTATCTCTTTAGTATTTGAAAAATGCTAGACTACGCCTTCAATTGGGCGTACGGACAAGCCAATGGTGCTCCGTACAATATGGCCTTTATACGTTTTCGCGAATTGGGATTTGCGAGGCTGAAGTAGGAAAATCAACTAAGGAAACATGTCGTTTGGTATATATAAAGGCAAATGGATTTTAATGAGACGTGCTTCATTGCAGAGTCGCAAGTGTAAATGCGTGTCAACGCTCGAGCTTAATAAAAGCGCGTATAAGTCGCTTCTGAAGAAAGCGAGGGAGCGAACACAAGAGTTGGGCGTAAGGCGTGTAGGAAAATGTCAGGAAAGGTCAACTCGGGAGGTGATGCGGAGTTGCGTTAAGTTAATTTAGAACTTTTGTACGGCTAGGCTAATTCCACGATCGTGAAAAATAAATGACCGAACAAAGCGGCGACTTAATGGCTGGAATCTGTAATAATCAGTGGATAAGGAGGGCGTGGCTGGATTTCCGTATTCACCTGGTGCCTAGCAACTTAATGACGGGCTCGGCGTTTCGAAACCACTGGATGCTCGGCGGCGGTACTCCTGCTGCGTCACAGGCCAGCGTCACCGTAGTTCCATACTCGCTCAGGGTGACTCGTTTCAGGTCGGTCAAGAAGGTTGGTTTCTCTGCAATGAGCATCGACGTAAATGTAGACGACGTAACAAGTCATCGGCAATCGATTTAACAGATAACACGTTCAAATTACACCAAAGCACAACGCTTGCGACGTTATACGCGTCGAATACTTCTATTTTCATTTACTTTGTATATCTTGTCTATCTAATGCTTTCATATACCGATACGTTTAACGTACGATTACGTCGTGGACGTCGGCTTATTAAGCACACGTGCTAGCGATGTTCTCTTTTTTCCCTTCAGAATTATTTGACTTAAATATTGTTTATTTATATAATTTATTTCAAATAATTTCGACATAAATTAGATAATCGAAGCGACCTGTGATTGGTAGGATGGTGTATTGGTAGGACTTAGTTTTTCGAGAGCTATTCAAATTATACTTAATTGAATTTATTCTTTTCACGCTGTTAATATTTTACGTAATTCACCTAACAGTCCATATGCATAAAAAAAAAAATTATCGAAATTTCCTCATTGCACGTCTGATATGATTTACGTGAATTTTAACTCGTCGCTTTTCATAAATTTCATCAGAAAATCGTATGCAAACGAATTTATTGCAATAATGCTTATCTTGTAAAGCGTACAATATATAAAAATAAAAGATTCATTTAGTAGACAGCAATTTTCTAGCATTTGCTAGTGATTGTAAAACAATCGATCGCTCAATATATCATTTCTTAACGAGTTTTGCAGCTTTACTTAGCTAAGCGTCTATACATATACTGGCTATAATGCCAGTAAGTAAGAAAGCAGTTTTACTTACCAAGGACTTCGACGCTCGCACTTGCGCTAATTGTCGGGTAGCCACCACTCCTGAGATCGACGTGGCAGGCATAAATGCCGGTGTACGTGAGATTGGCCGATATCAATATCAGCGTCCTGTTCCACGAGTCCTTAAAGTTAAAAGCTATTCGAGTATCCTCGATCGGAATGTCGTCTTTAGTCCATATCGTCCTCAGCTCGTGCAGAAATCTACGAACAAAAAACGGTTTTGATTTTTTTTCTTTTAATTTCCCAATCCCGATTAACTCGCATTTTCGTTTAAGTGTGCACTTCTTATGTATGGAGTAAGTAACAATCGCAAATATATTTTATTTGATTGTTAAAATGTAAATAATTTTATTTCATTATTATTTAATATTAAATGGAACGGTAATAGTTTTATGATAATACAAGTGACTCGATTGTTAATTATTGATCAAGGATATTGATACGAATGGATTATGATAGGTATAAGAAGAGTCGTAGTGAAGAGGCGAAGGAAAATTACCTAGCGTTGGCAATACAATGTAGGTAAGTCATTCCCTGGTCTTTGATGATTTTCGTATCCTTAGGCTTGACGACGATCGTGGGAATGACTTCAGCGTTCGAATCACCAGTTACTTTCAATTTGAAAAACGGACTGTTCTCCTCTTTTCCTAGTTGAGTATTAATCGCTCTTGCTCTATATTGATATGAAATCAATTTTAATGTTGGAAATAGAAAGGCCAGGCTAATTGTGTAAATGAATAAAATTATATCTTAAAGTGTAAATTCTAAAAGCGGATTGCATATTTAAGCTTCGATTTTTAAAAGAGCGTAGTCTGAGCAAACTACAATTTCGCAACAAATCAAATTATACTTGCACCTAAAATGCTGAGAATTAGTCGTTAATTGTTAAACGCACATTTTTTTTATTCGTATGCAACAATGCCTATTTCGAGCTACAAAATGTACAATGTATGTACTAAACGAATGATGCAAACGTTATAACAAATCATAAGCATTTAAAATAAATTTTTACATATAATATATATATATATATATATATATATATATATATATATATATGTGTGTATATCTGTATATATATATATCTGTATATAATATAAATACATAATTGTAAATTATAAAACCAAGTATTTTTAGAATTTAAATGATAAAAAAATTAGTGTCAAGCGATATTATATTAATAATTAATTGAGCTTAAGTAGCGATGAAAAAAAATTACTCTTCACAATTTCGAAGAATTCTTATTTATTTTATTAACGCCGTATGAGTTGCTTAAAACCTTGATAATATAATATCTTTGATAAACTCGAATACATAAGTAAATCAAGGAACGAAGGGCATTTGGCTTAACAGCACTTTTAAAACACGTATTCATCAATTCAGACAACGAAGTGGCAAGGTGAAAGAAGCCTAATACACATATGAATAGAAGCATACCTATAGGAGCCTTCGTCACCCTCCGAAGCATTGAGAATGAGAAGCTTGTGATGAACCGTGGCGTACTTAATAGTGTAG
>NW_011948421.1:3678753-3699075 GCF_000503995.2 Ceratosolen solmsi marchali | reverse complement strand
GGAAGTCGACCAAATCACTTCCGGCGCCGGGTGACTCTCGATGTGTGGCATCTCCAAGACAACCGCATTGCCGGAAAACACCGTTATCATTCGCTCAGCTAGATCTTCGAAAACTCCCATATCTAAGCAATATTAAACAAGAGATTTGATTATTATTATTATTATTATTATTATTATTATTTATTTTTTTTTTTTTATTAGAAACAGTTGGCACGCATCGTTAAATTTGAGAACATAAATTGTTTATTGCAGTAGCAGCAAAGTCAACAATCATTGCTTTTTATATATATAAAAAAAAAAAAATAATAATAATAATAATAATAAGGGCGACATCTTTATTAGAAATTTTTATTTAGAATTTCTAAGTTAATGTTTTAATTCTCAACATGTTAGAAAATTTTAATGTTGAGAATGAAGATTTACCTGGTTTATAATTATTTAAAGTTTAAAACACATTAATCGTTTTAATACTGAAGCAATTAAACTAATTTGCCGTTCGTTGATTATCTTACTTATAATCTCTAAATGATATTCAATTTAATATCATCAATATACTCACATGCAACTGAAAACGATATTCTCTCGCTAAAAATCGAACCAACGTCATTTGTTGCGACACAGTAATAAACGCCGGAATCCTCCCTTCGTGTATTATGTATTCGATAAAAATATTCGGATGTGAGTTCAGTTGTAAGAGGTTGTCCATCTTTGAACCACCTATATTTTGGTTGTGGATTACCTGAATAAAACAAGAAATTTGTCAAATTTAACGATATCGATGATAATATGTGCAGAGTTATATATATATATATATATATATATATATATATATATATTGAATGTAGTATTACATACGAAAATTAAATAATATTTTTGTGAAAAATATGCCATTACTAAATAATGTTCACTCAATGCACAATGCGTAAAATCGCGGTTTATCAAAGTACATATATTCTCAATACGATCTCCCCGTTTGCTCACATTTCCTTTTCAAATAAAATATTTATGAGTAGATGAATAGCATTCGTTATTATGATCGCGCAATGATTCAGAAGAATTCATCAATTAAATCCCTTATCGCATTTAAAGCCAACACATTCTTAGATTTTTAAAACATGACTCCATTATAATTATTTTACGACTATTTTCCTTTCGATCTGTTTTTTCTTCCATAAATATTCGTGCGATATAAATCATGGATATTCATCAACACGCTTTATTATCATTTTTTTTTAACGAATACTAAACTTAGAACAACATGTAAAAACACGTGTGGCGCGCGTGTATATATTTGCTTAAAGTTCAATCACATTATGTTTATGCCTTTGATAAACAACAATTGTTTGACAAGGGGCATTTTAAGTCAAAAGTCAAAAAGTCAAAAAAAAAAAAAAAAAAAAAAAAAAAAAAAAAAAATCAAAGCCCCTACAAATCTGTAGTCTAATATTAATATTCTCGAGTATACGCAAGACCAAAAATAGCGACCAAAATTAGCAATTACTTGATGCAAATCCATTACTACCTAACATTAACTATTTCACATTTTTCTAGATGACCACTGTATTTTCATAGCTGATAAGTTCTTTTAAATTTCCTTATTATAATTAAATTACAATTTAATATAATGTCTTAATCTAGTAAACATAACTAAATATTACCATTTAATTTATGAATATTTTCTTATGCTAAACAATTTTATGAGTATATTAACAAACATAAAAATAAAAAAAAAAAATATTTTTTTATAAAATATTTCTATATAGCATTATTTAAATAAAACATTGCGACAACTACTTTCCAATTAATTGTGAAAAAACAATAGGTAAGACATAATTGCTATCACTACTATATTATATTTTTCTTATGCAATTAAGTCATTAAAAACTTTATTTAAGAATTATAAATACTATTAAGCATTGTAAGCTTTTGATATATTAAATACCATGAGATATTGAATGAAATCATTATAATCTCATTGATGAGTAAACGCTACCTAGAACTTAGCTCTACTCTTTCAGCAAAACGAGCTTAAATTCGTCGAGTAACAAGCGTCACTACAACAACTATCACTGCAACTATTATCGTAAATATATTATTATTTCCTTTAATGTAGCACAATTCTTCTTAGAAAATTATATTCTACGATAAAATAAAATTAATTTTCTTTTATTGTCGTAAATGTAAGAAATCCCAATTTTTAGATTCGAATTAAGAGCACATGTACAATATTTTACATATTATTCGAATAAAAAAAAAAAAAAAAAAAATCCCATCATTTTATAAGGTGTATTGTTTTAAAAGTAATTTTGCATTATTTTTCTGTATTTTATGTTAGATAAGGATTATAACCGATTCGTCAACTATTTGCATGCTTTTTTGAGCAATCAAATACATTATAAAATGGTTTAAATTATAAATATTTTGCAATAAATAAAATTTATTAAATTATTTTAAATTACTTATAAATTGCTAATATTTTTATTAGAGATTTATGTCAAATATATGAGCAATCACTTATGTATAAACTACAATAATACAATTTTTTTAACTTTTTGTATTCGTACTATAAGTAGAAATTAATTTTATTATTAACGAAAATACAAATTACAATATAAAATTATTTGTATTAGTATATTAAAAATATAAATCGTCAAAATATCAATATATATGATGAAGGATAACGATAATCGTTTATATTTCGTTTTTACATTGTAAAACAATTTATTTAACTTATTTATTTTGCAATAGTGTAAGAGCAAAAGTTTTTATTTAAAATTTTTTGAAAAATTTCAATTTTTATAGTCAAAGTGTTGATTGCAATACAAATAACCAATGACAACTGGAAATTTAATAATATTTATTATTATTATTATTGTTGTTGTTGTTGTTGTTGTTGTTGTTGTTGTTGTTGTTATTATTATTATTATTATTAATTACAAATTTACGTAAGAAAAAAAATTGTATTTTGGCTATCGGGTAGGATAAATTTAAATTTGGAATAAAAGAGATCGGTATTATTGTTAAAAAATGATGTTACATAATTTTTAAAGCCTTAGTAGACACAAGCGATTGTGAGAATTTAAAATATCGTACGGATAAATACTAAGAAGCGTTTCCGTTACTTAGTCCGAAATTACCAGTATACACATGTTGCCTTTCTCATAATTGTCTGGTTTTTATAGTAAATTCATTTTATTCCCTGGCTTATTATTTGTCGTATGTATACTATAATAATATGCTTATTTAATTAACGCGTTTTTTTTTTCTTTTTTTTTTTTTAAATTTCAATGGCTATATTTACTATCCAATGATTTTTAATTATACAATGAATTACAGAGCACTTGTGCTATAAGAGAATCTGTCCATTTTGAAGAAAGGTAATTAAGCAAAACTTTACGCGGGTGCCCAACAGGAACAATATGTACAATATTGTATTTGAAAATTTTAGTTAATGTCCGAACGCCGAAAATTACTCTTACCGAGTATGAAAACACAATAAGAAAATATAGAACGATATAGAAATTAAATGCTAATAAAATATACATTTCAATTTTTATCCGTCATTTAGAGGTAGTGAGTTAACGGCGAGAATATATTGCGCCAAGACAATAACAATAATGCTCGCTCTTTCCCGAAATAATATTTGCATTATTTATGCAAGGCAATTGATGGCCTTAGATTATGGTCATTCTCCTTAAAGTAATTGAAGAAAAAGAAATACTGAACCATATTCAAAAGTATTTCATCAAATTCGAACGAGTATTCCGGCAACAGCTCGTATATATAATCGTCGAAAGGAAATTAGCGAGGTAAATAATATTTGTCGGTCAGAAAATCCATTGGCGTAAGCCTCGCCATTTTATTAGCAAAACCAAAAAGAGGAAAGGGGAAGCGCGTGATCTAAAGGATTTTAAAGAAGTTTTACAGAAATGATTGGTGGAATACTTGAGAGGAGGTCGAGGTGCGACGATGGGGTCGCGAATCGGCCACGAGGTTCGAGGGTCCTTACAGACGTGGACGGAAGCAGCGACGCGCGAGCACGATTTAATGCTATTAACGGCACACCAAGGCAGTGTAAGGCCACGGTATTGCGTTACTGCTGCCACCCCAGCACCTTGGGGGCTTCCTCGTTTCCGTTTGTTCCCCCCTCCCCTCCCCCCCACTCATTCTAACACTCGCGTACGCGCACGCACACGCACGCACACGCACGCACGCACACACGCATCTGCTTAATAAAAGCTCGCTTCACTCGGTGCTCTTACGGCCATCATAATCTTCGTCTTGCTTTATTAAAATTTTTAAGGGCTAGGTTTAGTTGGCGGTTGTTCAACTTTTAAATAAAGACTCATATAAATTTTGCTGAAATAGACGATCGAATGTTTAATACTTTATTCGATATATTCTTTTCATTTAGGCAACCGAATTTCTTTCGTTCTATGCTTAGAATAAACATTATTTTGTGCTGCATTAATAAGGATATGAATTATTATTTTTTTGTCGACTGTTATCATCAAACTAATGCCTAATAGTTATTATAAAATAATTTAATATCTAATAGAAGTGTTAGCGTGATGTAATTAGACAATGCCACATTAGATTAAACGAGTAATGGCCATGGATTACTAAGTAAACATGTTAAGTTGCAATTCAAAACGTTGATTGAATTAATTATTCATTATGCATTAACAGGCACGTTATATATGGGTTATGCATTAATTCCTTATAAATTTACAACACAAGCACAATCAGTTTATTTATCATTAACGAGTAATTATCTCATATGATAAACAATTATTGTAATTTTCAATTACATTTGTATAAATCAAATAATTATTTATATTCATTCAATTCGTGATAAATTACTTTCCTTGAATGTTGGACAAAATTTTGCATTAAATACTTAAAATCATTAACAAAATACTATCAAATGTTGCAATCGCGACTTATTTATAAATGAAGGCATCATCTAAATTTCCGGATATGTTGCAGAAAAAGTCATTGAACAAAATGGTTCAGATATTTATTAATCAGACCAATCGAAGTTTTTATACGTTAAGCCGAGTAAAATTATTATGCACTTCTATCAATATGATAATAATAAATTATATATATTATATTATTAATACTATTAATATATAATGTCAATAATAATTGTTTATGACCGTTTAAAAATAATGAAAAATAAAAAATTATGATATGAATGTTATTTTCTACATCCTTTTTCGATAAAAAAAAAAAAAAAAAAACAATCTAATTCTTTTTTAGGCATCGTATATTAAAGTGAGATGAATTTCAAATACAATGATTATTTATAAGCGACTATTAGTGAATTAATCGATTCATCGATTTTTATTTTAAAGGATATTTTGGTTAGTTAATTATTCACACCAGTGCTTTCCCACACGTCAATATAAAGAAATAATTTAGCTAATTTTACTCTTAATAATATTTGATGTGAAATATGATTTTATAAACTTACCTCCGGCTTGGCATTGAAAAATTTTTGTTCGATTTTCACTAAGGATGCTGCCGCTGCTAGATGGTTGTGTACTAAATCTCGGTTCTTGTAAAGATTCTGTAAATGAAGATAAAAAGAACGAATTACTATTTATAAAAGTAAACGGAGCTTTTGTACGTATTTCATTGATTTCTTTCATCAAGAGTTAATTTTTTTTTTTTTTTTTTTTTCTAGATACTGTACAATATATGAAATTCAAGTAATTTTAAAAATTAAAAATTTAAAAAATACTGTTTTATATATAAAATTTAAGTAAGACAATTAAAAAGACAATTAAAAATAATGATTTTTTTTCCAACGCATTTTCAAAATTTTATTTACGGAGTATCTATCATCAATATATTAGAGAAATTGTACATATGCTTCTGCTGCTGTTGTTGCTGCTGCTGTTGCTACTCCTGCTATATAATAAAAGTATAACGCATGTTCTTGCATTTAAGATAAAGCATTATCTTAACAAGAGGGGAAAAAAATTAAAAAAAAATTCCCAGGCTAATCCCGATCAGACAAACTGATAAGTTCTCAGGTGCATTTTAACTGTTTTATGAAGTTCGTACCTTGGGCGGTTCTTGGTAGCACTTCTTGGAGTGACAGGACACGTATAAAAGGAAGGCGACAATTGATGGATTAGAAGACTTTTAAGTTGATGCTAGGATAAGGAGTCCAGATTTTTCTGTTAATTGTCACAGCCATTTGAGTGATAAGAAATTCGTCAATATCAAAGCGATATTGAAAACAATCTTTAATTATTATTTAAAACGGATATTATGTATTTAATTTAAAGAGAAATTAATTTTTTTTCGACTGACAAAGAAATTTGTACAGTATAATGCAGGTACATAAAATTGTTCGTCCTCTCCGACAAAGGCAGTTTCAGCAGTGTCTCGAGAGAAGGGGGGATGTGGAGCGATAATAAAAATTATCTGAAAAAATTGCAAGAATGTGACGCACCTCATTTGACACGCACGCCAATGCGGTAGCATAAATAAAATGGCTGGAATAGGTAAATCGGTCATGCGCTTCCGAGATACGGCAGACTCAAGATCCTGGGTGCTTACCCACGCCACGTATATATTGTGCGATGAACAAAGGAAAGGGTTCCTTTCTTGAAGGGCATCAAAGCGTGGCTGGAGCCGCCCGTGCGAACGCCAAGACTCGTTCCGGGACTTGAGATACCTTACTCCTCTCTCTCCCCTCATCGGGCCCTCTTTAAGGTATTTGTGAAAAAATAACTTTCTCAAGAATCGTTTCGAGTCTCAGTCATGCGTTATTACAGTAAAAGATCGTTTATATGTCCTTCGTTTAGATCCTTTAACATCCAAGGTAGATTATTATAAATTCTGCATCTATTATTAATACTTGTACTGACTCAGGAAAACTTTAAATAAATGATTTTCTATAAGCATATCTTTTCGAACATTCCTCTTTTCTTCTTGGCATTTTTTCAATGTGATTTTTTTTTTATTTCGCGTTGATAAAATGCTTACATTGCAATGTATTCTTAATTTCTCTAGGCCGATAACACTAGTCACTCTTATTATATTCATATAGTAAAGCAATTGTTTCTTAAATGCTAAATTAATACACTAAATTATCTTTTTTATTCATACTTCCATCTAATAAATAAGCCATTGTCTTAAGCACGATCATTTAGTCTCTTATCATTTACAAATTCATTTAAATTGCATTCGCATTCACTTTTATGATAATCAACATTCGACTGCACTTAACTATAAATTCCATATTCTAAACACTTTTATTTATTACTCTTAAGGCAAGTAGACTTTAAGCAGTGCCCGATAATTTTTAATTTCAAGATAGACACATGTATGTATAGATAAAATCAAATTTCCTTATATAACACTCAATGCTGGCTCAATGATTGTTATTTAACTGCATCAAAGGGTAAATTAATGACGAAGTAATACAATACTTTCATAAACAATAACATAATTCATTATTTTACTTTGAAAATACAGTTACTGCGTTCCCAATCAATATTATTACAACATATAGCCCTACAATCTTACTAAAAAGTTTGCATAATTTTAAAATTGTTACATTAGAGGCCAAGATTTGATACACTGAGTATAATATACTATGGAATTAAATTAAAAAGAGACTTAAAGTATACTTAATTTAAAGTAAAAATCACTTTAAAAATATGCTATAGCAATTTTATCTTGGCGACCAAGTCAAACTCACTCTTTTGCTTTTAGCTCGTCGGTATGGCATACGAGGCATCCATCCGGTTGATGCCGCGCACGCACGCATTCTTTTCGTCTTTATCCTCGTAGATCACTCTATCCCCCTTTCACGACTCCTACCACCTTATCTCCTTTCTTTAATAGTTACTTACTAGTATACGGATAGGATACGGATTGCATCATGTGAACACGTTCCATCGATGATCCAAGTCTACTTCTTTACACTATGTGCATTTATACGTATGTAAAGACTATTTCATGAAGGTTTTGTAAAAAACACAAAGTTTCCTGAGGTTCCCCATTTCCTTGAAAAGTACTTATCGCGTGTACATATCTGTCTACTTTTATGGAACTACGTTTATTAAAGCGCCATATGACGGGTGATAAATAGATAGATAGATAGATAGATAGATAGATAGATAGATAGCTAGATAATTAGAGAGAGAGAGAGAGAGAGAGAGAGAGAGAGAGAAATGTCGCAAAATCGGTGCTACTTCGGTTATTAGAAATCATTATTAGTTGATTCAATTAACGCATAAATACATTAATTCTATTTGATGGAAGCTTATGTATTACTGACATAAAACTATTCGAATATCTTCCCACATTTCATTCAGATCGCTTCAGCTATTGAAACTGTTACATTAGTTTGACGAAACATAGTATTTATCTTATCTATATGAGTTATCAGAATTAATAAGAGTTAATAAAATTGAGTTCATCATTTTCAAAAAAATATTTAAATATTTAAATATCAATTATTCAAATGCATAACGATTAAATCAACGAAGCTAAGATTATATTGTTTCAGAATACTAAACAGAAACGAGTTCAATGAAGAACACCCAAGTATGTTATTTGATAACACACATGTAATGAAAAAGGAAAAAAACTTGAAACTTATAATCGAATTCATAAATTATATAGGCGAATAGAATTGCAGTGGATTGCACTGAGTGCATCTTGTTTAGCAGATTCAAGACATAAAATTCATTCAAAATATCTTTAGAAAGAATCTACCGTTACACGCTCGTTTTTCTACCAATGTCTTTGTTTAACTTTATTCTCAGATTTTCTTCACACGGATTTATAGTACAAGTCTACGAATGAATGTTAATTAATTGTGCATGCAGCCTAATCTATTTTAATGCTCTTCTACTTCATACCTTCCTTGCAAATACAAAACTGACAATGTAAAAATTCTTTATATGTAAATGTTGAACTGCAGATGAAATTTCTATTGTTTTACGTTGTTCTTCTTATTACCACTAATAAAAAAGTGATCTTGTTATAAACATAATATAAATTTGTATATTTATTTAAAATATTTTAATGTATTATTTTAGTTTCTTAAATAACAGTGTTATTATTTATATATTGAAGACACTGAATTTATATTTGGTTGAACATAATTGTAATAAAAATATTGCGAGCACACTGCAGTAAAATATTAGAATTAGGAAAACTTATTATGATAATAGATCCATTTCAGTTTTTCTTATTAATTGTTTTTCTTAAACTACTTTTTCATGTTCAACATGAACAAATAATAAAACAAAAGTAAATAAATATTTGCAATTAATTTAAGAGAAAAATGATATTTTATATAACACATTTTTAAAATTGTTTATTCATCATAAAGATTTTTAACTCAATTAGCTGCATTCGTTTTATCAATTACAAATAAACAATTGATTGGTAAGATTTCTAATTAAAACATTAGTATAGATTTTAAAAAACAATGTTTAAATATATTGTATAAAAAATAATAGTATATCGAATGGATTTTAGAAATAAGAAAATAAAATAATTTTTTAACCATATAAATATTAAGAAATCGTTTGTCCGAGTATAAAATTGAATTTTTATATATAAAATTTAGTCTCTTTTACAAAATTAGTTTTGATAAAATGAAGATACTTATGCAACTGCGTGATTCATACATCCGGAATCGAGACAACGTCATCGCCTCCTTACATTCTTCAAATACAAATACCTTTGCTTAAAAAACAATTCACAACTATTGAATAATGCGTATAAATAAAAAGTTTTAAAACTTTTGATTTAACAGTTATAAAAATATAAAACAAAATTATTTTTCACAATTGAATTAAACTTTTATTTAATATATCAAAAACTTCAAGAATAAATTAAAAAATATATTTGTCGACAAATGTTAAATGTATCTTTCTATAATGAATTAAATATTTATTTAATATTATTATTAATATTATTTTGTTATATTTAATATTATTTTGTTGTGATAAATAAAAAAAAAATAAAAAAAAATAAAAAAAAAATAGAATATCATTTGCCGCAAAATAACGAATTTAAATGAGATAAACTTAAAACATTAAAGCTGCTATGAAAACTAATAAAAATACAAATTAAAGTACTCAATAATTAAAGTATTTTAACATTTGGCGAAGAAAAATTTCAATTCTTACATAGAATTATTTAAGCTACTTTGCTCCAAAAGTGAAGTTAATTATCGAATTTAATTACCAGATACTGAAATTATGTAATATATATTTCGTTATCGATAAACACTATGATATTGACAAGTAATATACAAAGATAAGCTAACTAGTAATTTATAATCATCAATTCTATATAAATTCTACCTTGAGACAAGAAGTTTATAATTTATAATTACATCTCCCAAATGCTTGTGTCAATGGTATTTAAATAATTTTAATAATGATAATAATTTAAAGGATTGCCGGATATATTTAATTTTTAATTTTACATCTAAGGAGATAAAATAATGACTTGAGTAGATTAAAAGAAAATATACCTACTCGACGTAATGAAAATATCTATGCTCATAGTGGAGAACACGCGTTCGCAACAACGTTTCATTTCAATTATGAAAAACAAGTTGTTCGTATAAACTAGAATGTTATTTATTACTGTAAAATTATATTATTTTATAAATAATATCAAATTTCTTTCATAAAAAATTTAATTATAACTAAAATAATTATTTATCGGCAATGTCAAAACTAATATAATCACTATATGTATTGCTAGATAATTGTCATCCGTATACTTGGAATTTATTGGTTCTTTCAAAACAAGTTTGAATTAAAACTATAAATAATGAAACGAATGAAAAATGATATTGGTATCCTAGCCAATGACAGGCACTCGTGGCAATAGAATGAATGATAGCAGTTGGATACACTAGGCACGATGACCTTCGATCTCAGAGAAGATAGAACATGATTAAAAAACGTAAAAGTGACTTTCTTGTCTTTGAAAAGTTAGTTTAGAATATAAATTATGTGGTTTCTTCTGCGAAAGCTTCGCAACAGTAAATATAAAAATCTCATGCTACGTTCTTAGATTGGTGTTAAAAAATTGTTTACTATAAATTGTTATGCATTCAAATTCGGATATATATATATATATATATATATATATACATAATTGTTTGCAATAAATTACAGTAAATAAAAATTAAAAAGAAAAAAAAAAGAATTACAACTAAATGTATGAAGTGAATAAAAGGATTTTAATATCCATTTATTTCCATGTAATTTTTAAAAGATTTGAATATCATTATCATATTATCATTAATTCAAACTATAAATTTATATTTGAATAAGCTCATCAATTAAAAATATAGTTTTTCAAGATTATTGATATTGATAACAAAATTATAATGTAATGTAAAGAGATTTTCTTCAAACGCAATTCTTGAAAGTGGAAGAATTAATTTAAAGAGAAATCTAAATAAAATTGAAATCCCAATGTGAATAAATTTGTATATGCAGATATTTAACACCTAATTAAGCAAGTGCAAGATGTTAAGCTAAACAATATGATAATTTTTTAATAAGACTTCTCATCGTTTTATTATTGTTGATTTCATTAATAATATTGACTCATATGTTGTATAAAAAAATTAATTTAACGAGGTTTTATAATCGAAGGTAATTATAATAAACTATATGTTATAACATTATTAATATGTTACAACTGAATAATTATATTACATACGTATAATGTGAGTTGCAATCATAAATTTAATGTAGTTTAGAATTTAATATCTACGACAATGGCATAAAGTTTATTTCGAAATTATTAAAAGAAATAGGAATTATTATAAAATTTTAAATTATTTTTTATATTTATAAAGTAATATATCCAAAAGAATAATTGCGTCTGTGACATTTAGTTTTTAAAATAAAAGTTTTAATATATAATGTGTATAATAGTGACAATTTTATTTTAGAGTTAAAGTGGGAACACAAGCAATTAATCAACGCGTTAGACAAAATATATTAACGTATATAATAATGGCAAACTATAATGGAAAGCACTATTGAATTATCCTTCACTTTTGTTAATTCTCTTAATAGTTGACTTTCATCGATATTTCAATTAATTAAATGTTCACTGCATCAGAGTGCTTTGAAATTTTATCGGAGTTAAATAAGCAACGCTTATGGTATTATAAAGTGTTCGCTAGGCATAAAAAATATATTGCACCTAACGATACTTAAATTCATAATTCATGTCGTGTTTGAGTATGTGTTAAATTTTATGCTTGTGAATTACAATTGTGTGAACTTTTGATTGTATTTGGACTGTCATAACGATGAATATCTTCTATCTATCGATCCGTTTAAATTTTATTTCACTCCCACAATTTAAAAGGTAAAATATCTTATATTTTATGAATATGTATAGTTAAGTAATTTAACGTATATTAAAAGAAAAATTAATTATTTTGTCAATATATGTTCATATGTAATGAGCAACACAATCTTTATTCAACACATTATAATATAAAAACGGGAGCGTTGAAAGTCGTTATTCCTAATATTATAAAAAAAAATTGCATTATCAGCGTTATAAATGTACGCTTTTTTGCAACAAAAGAGAAGTATAGGATTATGTCGTGGTTCATTGGAAACTAAAATAATAGGAAGGATAGTTGCCGTATCCGGCGTATTTATTGTGTTACAATTCCATGAGTACGCATTAAATTTCATTACTGAGTTTCCGTAATGAGACGAAAAATGCGGCACGTGCGAAATGAGATGCTTGAAAAGGATACTAAGGTTACAATGTTCATATAATATATAAAAATCAAGACTACATTGTATAATTACAATGCATCATCGCACGGTTATTCACATGTGATTTCTTTTACATAGTTCAGACTAATCACCGTGAAATATAACGCAAGCTTACCCATATATTTTATTAAATTGATATATATATATATATATATATATATATATATCATAAATAATTTTTTCAGCTATACACCTCACGATATATCGATTATTTGTATATAAATGTTATTAGCGTATTTTACTATCCGTCTAATGTTATTTATATTTAAAATAATTCATATATTTTAGAATAAAAAATGAAAATATATACAAATTACTCAAAATTTTTAAGTTCATAAATTAAAAAAATGTTGTAATAACAAAATCGTATGAAGGTGATTAATAATAATGAAAGAAAAGAGAAAAAAAAAAGTTAACCTAAATAACTATTATGCATTAGATGATACGTGACGGTCATATTACCTACAGCAGTGATAAATCGTCAGAATTTTTTTTATAAATTTTATACCACCTTCAATTGCAGTCACTTAACAGATAATTTACTTTAATCAGGTCACCATTTCTTATTTGCAAAAATGTATAACGTCATAAAATTTATGAAAGTTATGAGGCCGATTCTCTAAATTTTACTATATTTATCATTGCACATCTTGGCATCAACCAAGTTAAAAGTACGTCAGAACAATTTTTCAAATATTACAGTCATTTAAATCAGTTGATAATTTGAATTGATAATCCTTTGAAATTTGTCGATAGTGGTGAATGATCTTTAATTAGAGAAATATCAATATCATTTTATTTAAATCTCGCTATGAAATCGAGCACATCGGTTACCCTACACATTTCATTAGTTGAATAAGTAAATAGAAGCTTTTCTTATAATGGAATAACGATGAGAAACACCAGTCTTAAATGTATGAGAACGATAAATAGACAATAAAGAAACAATTAATTAAATTAATTATGCGCTTACATAAAAGCCAATTCTTCATTAAATTACTGAAATATTGTTGAACTTTAATTTCATTGTATTCGGTTATCTAATGTGCACGCGAAAAAAAAAAAAAAAAATTAGCTTGCTCTAAATATTGACAGTCTTATATTTGAAGCTAGTTAACTAAGTAATAACAATTCTCGTCAGAGATTTCATAGAATCTAATGATTCGTTAATAATAGTAAAATGCATAATTTTAGATAAGATTTACAAGATAATTTGTATAATGATGTTCCTATAACAAGCATATCTCATCTCATTTCAACTCATTCATAAAACAAATAGAACTTCCAATTGCAGAAGAATGTGGAAAATACGAAAGGGAAGAAGTCCTAGAGAATGAGTTGGGTAAATTATTTGTCCATCAAAGCAGGCGAGAAATCCACGCAGACTAAAAATTTCCCACATAGAAGATAAATCAACACATAAAGAGCCCTTATACCCTTGGTGAAACCAATGCAATTCGTACAAACTGCCTGTAAAAGAACCGTTGGTTCCGAGCACTCAAGGAATTATCGATAAGGCACAACGAGAGGCTGTTTCGCCAGGAGCCGTCGAAATTTCCGAGCCCAGTATCCCTTCTGGCAGTGCTCCATTCAAAAGGGGCCGCGATAATAAATGACGAATATGTGGGTCGCGCGGTTTCCTCCGTTCGGTCCATTCACTGCGACTCTTTGGCGGAACGTACGATAGAAAAAGAACGACTTCACAATACCGATAATGCACAGGATGTTGCATTTCATGAGAGTTTTGTTCATTGTTAAGATTAATTCTAATCGCATCGATTTATGCTTTATAAACACAAGGCAAAAGCTTTGAAACTGTAACTTTCTTTTATAACATTATAGTTGAATAATAAAATTCTTATTAATTCGCATTTTGCAAAATTCTTGATGATTACGAAAGAAATGAGAATAATACATTGATTTTTTGTTGTTGTTTGAGTTTGGCAATTAGAATTACAATGCACGTAAATAAGCACAGTGGCGATATTAATACAAATAATGCAAATGTATGGCTTATCAATAAAATTGCCGTTATTTTGACCTCAAGAAATCATTGAATTTTTATTGGCTTTTTTTATTGGAGCGCATGCGAACACTCGACACGCAAACAATAATTTTCTGTGTATATTAAAGTAAAGTTTTGTTATTATCGTCCGTAATAGTATTATTAGTATTAGCCTCATCAAACTATTTATGTAAATCAACTATTAGATTTTTTGTAAAAATGTAACGTTCAGAAATATTTGATTACATAAATGCCCGTGGGCGCACAAATACACATGCACCCATTATTTGCTAATAAACAACGAGAAATATTAAGAGATTTTGAAAAATTAAGAGCTTTTAAGAATTCTGGTATAAAGTTATAATATACAATTCTAGTATTTTTTCAACAATGGTCTTTTCTATATTTCAAAAGTATATATATTTACTAAAGGATATTCTATTTATTTAAACAGGAGATTAAGAAAATAAATATTTATGTAAATATTTGATAGTTATTGAGCTCGAATACATGTCAAATTTATAATATTACTGTAATTTCCTATATGTTTTGTATAAAAGAGAAGCAGTTGCAGAGAGGAAGAAAAAGAAAACAGAAAAGAGAGGAGAAATCTGAGAAGCCAAAGTTAGTAAAAATAAAATAGAAAAATTGTGATGAATTCGTGCAATGTCGTTGTAGTAGCCTGCAGTTTCCCCTTATTCGAGTTAATCTTCTGCTTCTGCAATTCAGAATGGGCGAGGGGAGGGATTTACAACCGTCGTTGAAAAAGGGAAGGGGAACGAAACACACAAGAGAATCTGGTTTCTCCTCGCCATAACCAAACCATCCGTCGATTGTAAAATATATGTGTCATACGTGTTATGCACACACGCGCGCGCGTGCGTAAAGAGCAAGCAAGAACAAATACTGGACTGATTGGCTGTATAACCATTGGATTCTTCGTCATCTTCAACTTCCTGGAACAGTTACGCCTTTGGGAATGCGAATTTTTAAATGTCGTATCCATAATACATAAATGTTTTCTTTCCTTCATTGTCTACATATGCAAATTTTATATATAACAATGTAGTAGTTCACTTGGCCCTGAAAAGATCGTCTCGAAATATAAAAAATTCTGATTCTTTTAAATATATATTTTCCTTATTAACTTAACTCCTTTCATAATTCATTTATATGTTAGTTTTAAAAATTGTTCAGCTTCGTCATAAGATATAAAATATTTATTATAAATTGTTTATAAAATTACAAAGGCCAATTATACGTAAACGTAATTCTTATTAAACTGTTTGCTATAATAATTATAACATATTTTACAAAAAAATGAGCGGTTAAAAAGTAAAATATGGATACTAGCGTATTTTATGTTAAAATCGATTCCTTATAAGTGCTCTAGCATTAATTGGATATTTATAATGGCAGTAAGTGGTAATAAAGCTTGAAAGTTCAGTGTCTTTATTTCTATAGATTGTCTCCCAATTAGTAAAGTTCGCTTATAAATGCATCAATTGCCCTATTGAATGAGTTGCAGCCATACACATTCGACAATCGATATCGTATGGCTAATCGACGACAATGAAAGTAAATTTGAAGGATGTGTTTACAAAAACGATGACGATAAATTCACTCGGACTATTCGGAGAATCTTACTTTCCCATAACGTGTAAGCATCGTCGTACAAACTGGGCTTACGATACGTTTACGCCACGACTGCATGAAATACCAACATTCCGAATGAAAGCCACAAAAGTCAAGAACACCACCACCTCGTCGGTTTATTACGTAGTCTTCGTCATCAGCAACTATGCTCCGTAAAATAATTTGTTGCAAATAATGTGATGAGCGAAATGAATATTGAAAAACAAGGATTAAGAATTATTGGCAGAGTTATGAATAGTTCGAAAAATTCAGCAGATAGAAAATTTAATAAAATTAAGCAAACGCAGCGTTTGCCTTAGAGGTAAGGCTATCCTATCCACCTACGGAGGTGGCCATGTCGAACTAAAATACTCTGTCCTTATACATCACTCTAATTCCATTATGTGTAAGTATATTTGTCATTGTAATTAATGAGAAGACTATTGGAAGTAGAGAGAAATTACTTTCAATTGCAATATGTTTAAAAATTAAGGGGGGGGGGGGAGGAACCTGCCATTAGACAACGTGGAGAATCGATTACCAAAAATACATTACAAACTGTACTAGAATTTTGTCTTAAATCAACAGAGATTATTAAATGATAACGTCACCTTCTTATATCATAGTGCGTGATCCTATACTCGATGTAATTACAAAGCTTAAAGCTGAGCAAACAATGGCGTAGGCGAATCATAAACTAACCTTCTTGGCAAGAGCTCAGCACCCAGAGAATCGAAAACGTTTAAGTGCGCAATTTCATGCCCTGTACAAGCGCATCGCTTCCGCAAGGCGCAATGCGCAAAGTTTTGCAGTACTCTCACTCGAGCAAGACGGATAAAAGCGTCGCGACGCCAAGGGTCCCCTCACCTCAAGTACATTGTTGTCGAGACGGGCACGTAGATTTACCCCGAATAAGTCCTTCCATCTTATTTCAATAAGACATTCGTGCCAATAATCGATTCCCTTTTACAAATGTCGATTATCCAGACGAAGACTCTTGAGAATGTGACATCTCAATTATGCAATATGCGATTAGCTGGAGATTTATTTTGAAATCCATTCGCTGTTCGGCGATAAAATAAGAGTAAAAATTTTTCTTCGCGCGTGTACGAATTAAAAAGCTGTATCTCAGAATATATCATACATACTCCAAAAGATAGTTTTAATGGCCAGCAGGTATCTTCTTTTTTTATCTCGACTACCCGAGATGGAAAATATTTTGAAACGTTTTGAGTTTTGAACGAGTGTTATTTTGTTGTACGCTAAGCCCCAGGCAGCACTCTAGATTAGATTAGTGTGTTATGCATCTTTTTACAAACTGATAACCTTATACGATTAAATTACATGCTGAGTAAAAATGTTTAACCGTATTTTATATAAAAAGAAGATGAAAATATTTATTACAGTTTTACAAAATGTAATCTAATATTTATTGATATTAACTTTCAATTCTTCTTTAAGAATTACATTAGTATTTTAAATATATAAAAATGTAATATGCATTTTCAACATATTCGAAACAATAAGGTGGATATGTGCATTCGTGCATACACGCGTATGCTGTCTCTTAAAAATTTATGTACAAAGTATCAATTTTACCGGAACATCATCATTTCGTTTTATACAGAAATATTGATTTTTTTTTTTGAAAATTAGAAAAGTTAGTTTTATTACATAGATAATGTAATAAGCACAGCTGATCAAATTCCGTATACGACTTTTATTTTGTTTTCTAATATACGTACGAAATATGCGGGTATTTTAGAGTAAATTATGTACACTCATTATATTGCCTCATGTACAAACAAAATTATGAATAATGGAGTAATGCATGAGTAATTTAAGTATATTGACACTACAATTTGAAATAACATGTTCTTAAATTGTTTTATTTTTTTAACAAGTTTATTGTTTATTGAAAACAATCATAGTAAAATAAAACTTAAAATAAAATGTTTAAATGTCAATTTAATGTATATAAGAGATTCATAATATTATAGTATACGCTTAAAGTGTTAATTAATTTCATTATAATAATTAATCTGTATTATAAGTATACGCGATGTATATGTAGAGATTCGAAACTTTCAAACATCTGCAATTATATAAGAAATGTATTTACAGACTTTATTATGCCAGCTTACATTAAAATCTCTTTTGTTTCAGTAAATAGCAAAATTGGTAAAAAAAAAAAAAAAGAAAAATTGTAAAAAAAAAAAAAAAAAAAAAAAAAAATGTTGATGGCAAATAAAAACAACTCTTTTTTTTCACTTGGAATCGATATCTCAATGCGGATCAACTTTTAATCGACAAATCCGTTTTACGCGCATTATTGAGCTTCATCCTCGCTCTGTTTAGAAAGCGGGAAACCCATCAGTACTGTGCATTAAGTCTCTTATAGTTTTCAGCCTTTACATTTCATCTATCATATTTCGTACGTAGATATGCATATACGAGATATAGTGTGGTTAATCGAAAAAAAAAAAAAAAAAAAAAAAAATATGTAGATTGTCGTAGATGTCGTCCCTGTCTTCTGGAAGAAAGTAAAAGTGTACATATGTATACAAACTTGCTGGCGGAAGTGTCAATGCATACGATAGAAAGCGTCGGAAAATATTCTCAAGATCCCGGATAACTGTTCGTCTTGTTTAGATTTTTAATGACTAAGTGTATGCTACGATTGTATAAGTGTTTTATTCTTATTTTTCACATATTTTCTTTCAACTATTGTTGCTCTCATACTCAAATTGTCTAAAGCATAATTATTATAAATTTATTATAAATTACTATTTTTTTTTCCAACGTGTTACTTAAAAATTGACCACTTATTATATTATTTTTCACGGAATCATTACTTTTTCCACTATGTTGTCCACTATGCAATTGTCATTTTAACCATTATTACTTTAGTATTTTCAGCAATTCTCATTACTTCATTATCCTCCTTATGAAATTCACCAAACGTACATATTGTATTATTTGGATTATTAAGAAAATCATTTTTAACAACATATTGAAATGTTAAATTTATTGATCGTTTTGCCAATCATTGTCATATGTGGAAACCGATTTTAATCAAAATCGCTTTTTTACTACGGTGATAACTACTAAAGTAAATATTTTTGAAAATTTTTTAAAAAAAATATGTAATTTTCAGTTTTATCTACTTAATAAAATGATACTTATAAAATACTTATAAAGTACAAATTATATTATCAAGCGATAAAATTTTCCTTGCCTAAATAAAACAATAATGTAATCGATCATTTATCATTGTTAAACAGAGAAATCTACAGAAATCTTGAACCGTGCCGCCATAAAAATAAAAAATTTAAAGTTACAACTATAAATTGAAAAAAAAATCTGTGTTCCTCGGCAATTTTTATAAGTAATTTTATTCAATGTAATATTGATATTCGATATAAATGTAATATTCATAAGTTTTCTACAGATATAATGGCAAGGAATTTCCTTGAAAAAAAAAAAATAACGTTGCTCAATTTTTATAGGGTAATTTATTTAACTATTAAAAACAAAAAAACTGTTAAAACTATTTAGTTAGTTAAGTAAAGAAACTATTGAAATTGAGAAATAACGTTAAACTATGATTAATTGAATAGAACTAAAGCTAAAAGAATAAAACTAAAGCTAAAAAAATAAAACTAGTCTTCGTGGGGGGATATTTGTAAGACTATTACTTAATTAATTTGCTGACTCATAATAAATTGTGCACCAGGCGGACTATTGATTTCACTCCAGATCTATAAAAACCTAATGTCTGGGTATCGTTCTTACTCTCATATCGAAACATGCGATTGGAAATGGATGTGCTTGGGGGGTGGGGTTGCGTGGGGTTACGTGGGGGGG
>NW_011948421.1:3621337-3678733 GCF_000503995.2 Ceratosolen solmsi marchali | reverse complement strand
TTTTGAAACTGTCGCGTCCTTTATCAATCGGAAAAATAATGCCCATTGGTGATTCAAGCACGTGACTATGAATGGTTATTCTAAGATTGAAGGAATTGAGAGGGAAGCGAAACGGGACTTTCATGAAAAATCGTTTACAATCTCTTCAGGGTGCAATCGCGATTCATCGAATGTACACTTCAGGCGTCTACCTTTTCGATGTCTGGCGCAAGACCCGCAATAATGCGCTGCGACAAACGCGAAAAAGGTCGATCGGTCCGTCGTTTGGCGAGCAGCCAATAAATCGTTCGAGGATGCGTCAAGTTCACGAGCCAAAGGCTAACTGCTGTATTAACATCTGCTCTCGGCGACTAACTTACAGCTTATTTTCCACGCGTGCCTCCACGAAATTTCTCCACTTTCGCCACTGCCCTCGGAGATAAGGTAGTTCGACTTCCCTTTCGTTTCATAGCAAGAGAATGCGCGGGAGTAGAAGCGATTTTGGAGTGCCGAGCTGCCAGCCAGCAGTGAAATTTTCTGTTTCGTATAACACTTTCATTGCTCTATGTGCAAATTTATTGAATTTACGCTCCGGAAAGATTTTATTTAGGAAAATTAACTCCATCTACATCCTGCTACATTTTTTTTCTTCTGTTTGCGCGTGCTGCTTTACTGTCATCGTATAAATTATTTCAGTAGAAACATCATCGAATGTATTGTTTCATTTATCAATATCTTACTTTCTATTCCTCCCGATATTTCTTATCGATATTTTTAGTCATACTTTCCAGTCGTAGTTGTAATTATTGCCTTAGAAAAGATTTTGCAACGAAATTGAAATAAAAATTTAGTTCCGATAATAAATTTCGTTATTATCAGCATAATAAATAATTTTGTAATTTTATTTTTCATACTATTAATTAATCATCTTTTCGAATTGACACTTTAAGTTTTATATGAAATTGTAATTGATGATTTATTTTACAGTCTCCAATTGCCAGGACAGAAGAAACGCTTGTCGATCTGGCGTCTAACTAAAAGACTAAACAAATTTTTCATTTGAGTTCCCTTGAGTCCTTTATAACGCAAAATTTTAAACGCGAAAAAGAGAAAGTATACTACAACGTTTATTATACCTACCTTTATCGTACAAATAATTGCAACGTTAAACATTACGTTAGAATGTTTTATAAATTGAAGATAGTTTAGTATATTGAAAGGCAAGAATTCCAACCATCATTGCAAATAATGAGTTCGTATTAGCAAAGCTTTGATAAATATTTCAAGTATTTTTTCATGTAACGTACTAAGTACTCAAAGTGTCCAGGCAATATCGCGATTCCATTTTCATATTTATAAAATGGAGGTGAATAGTTTCTATTATAAATGCGTCATGCCTGCAAGACTATGAATACGGTCGCGCTAACGCCTCAAAGTCCCTTAAATAAAGCTCGGGAGAAAGCAGCTTCGTTACTCGCCCCCTCGTTACATTTCCAAACAAGACAGCACCGCTGGAAGTCATCGTGTCAGCGCGCGCTTGGCCCCTTTTATAACACGTCCACGATGACGCGTTAAAGTCGGGAGCGCGCTTTTCGAGATGAAAATAAAGAAACATGTAGTCCAAGCTCCAAAAGTAGTCGAGGAAAACGGAGCTCCCGAGAAGCCATTTGGTAACGAGGGGGTGGGAACCTTTAAATAGAGACGGGCGATGTCGTTGCGCGGCCTAATGCCGAGGATATCCGGCGACCGGTGAAACGGAATAAATCTTGGGGAGAAGCCGCGGAACGAGGCGAAAGGGAGTGCGCCGTTGCCCTTGGAGTGGGAGAACGGAACGTTGAGGAATGACGCGCGCCTGCGGTGTCCCATGGGGTGAGAAAGAAAAATGGGGAAAGCACAAATAAACGCAATAACCGTTTTGATATCGATGTTTCGCTCGAGATCCAATCTATTCCTATTACCTTATCTTCGCTCATTCATCGACTTGATAAGAACGGAGAGAAGCGGTTCAACGTTCCCTCCTCCCCCCTCATATAGCTCTTCGCTATATTTGGATTCACGATCGATTTAATAATCCGATTTCGACACTATGTGCTTAAACAGTTTTGTTAGGAAGGAGTGTATACTAGGAATAGAGTCTGAGCTCTGAGGGAAGTAAGTGCGTTATGACTCGTAAAAGTAAAGTTATATTCGGTGTTACGATGGCCCGTTGTACGCTTTAGCATGCTTTATGCATCGATGAATTTACGCATGCAAGATCCGGCTTCAAAGCAATTGTGAAGCTGTAATAATAAACAGCATATCCCACATATCCACCATTACAGCTATGAATGGATAAGACTTTTTATTTTAACGATCCCTTTACGGATAATTAATATTTTATATTTCCATGATTTCAGTACGATCGAGCGAATGGGATAGGAAAGAAAGCTCAGCCGCGCAAAAGAAATTTTTATGAATTTTCAATTATATGTATCTCGTATGTAATTGTTGTGCCAAGTAGTGCCAGTCTTTTTGCCAAGTTTTTTTTCTTTTTTTTTTTTTTGCTTATAGCGAGTGATTTAAAAATTTCAGCCGAAAGCTTTACGACTGTAATTTGAAAATATATTTGAATGAATAAAGCCGCATAGCTATGAATAAACACGATTGTTAATACCGACGTACACTAATTCTTACACTAATATCCGCTTTAAAATCCTACAGATATATAGATATCGTGGAATTTAATGCAAATTTAATACAAATGAATTGGATAGAGCAATAAACATTAAAAGAAAGAAAAAATAAAAAATAAAGTCGTACAACATCCTTAATTCCTAATTTGTAATTTCCATTTCTCATTTATTCACCAATTTAACGAAAATCTAGCTCGAGAAACGTAACCAAGAACAATTAATCAGACATTGAATTACCCTGCCAGTTCGAGATATCGCCAATTGTCTCGTAATTCCCATAATTAATTCCATTAGCGCTTCATTCGTCCGTACAATCCTTTGGCTTCTCAGCTTTGCTTATAAATACGTCTGTGGCAGTAACAAACCTTTATCCAAGTCGATTGGCTTTTGCGTCTGTGATTGTTATATCATCAATGTTGTCCAGATCAGATAAAATTGAATAATAAATTGTTTCGACTGGCTTTATTCATTTTTACGTCCGAAGGTGAATTTCTTCTGCGAGCATAAAGAGATAGAAGATCAAACTTGACGAACAGCACGACGTCGTGGTTGGTCAATATACTCGCAGACTTCGCAAAAACTGGTTTGTTGTTATGACTAGGTGCTTGTTAGTATTGCTGCCTCTCCACGACTGTTCTTGTAATTCCAGAGTTGAGAGGATGCTGCGTCCCTTCGGTTACTGATCTCTCCGTCCCAATTGGAATTAGTTGACAGTGGATGCCATTTTTAATTAAGCAAATAAAAAATCACTTTATTTATCGAGATTAGAAATTCGTACAATAATTTGCCTTATGCTCTTCTACATTTCGAACGCAGTTCTGCTCACTCGAGCTTCTAATGATTTCCAATCGCTGCGATTTTCCCTTGTAATTTATCATACGTATCCGCTATTATTCCCGCATGACTTATTTTAAATATTGGTCGTGTGTGAGATGAAAGTCTTAGTCCTTCATTAGATATAGAGAGGATTTGTCATTTTCAATAGAAATATTCATTTCTCCGCAGAAAAAAATTATAGAAGCCAGCAAAGTTTAAAAGAAGAATACCTTTCCTTTTACAGGAGCATTCAAGCTGAATATTGTATATTTTTTTAATTAATTTTTTTTATTAATTAATTTTTATTAATTTTTTTAATTAACCTTCCTAACTTATAATACGAGGTAATAATACCAATACCAAAATTTTAATTTGTCAATAATAGTTTCAGCAATAATTATTATTGATTTAATCGATACTTTTTATAATAAAATTCCATGTACCGTCTTTAAAAATATTAACATGTAAACAATCAAGACAAAATGTAGATTTATTGTCAATGTTGGTGCAATGTATTTAGAAGTATTTAGAAATTTTTATAAATACAGTTGCTGTAAAAATTAAAAGTATATATACATACTTCTAAATTTTCTCTTTCATATATATTATCGAAACATATTTATTATTATTCTTATAAAATTTAATTATTACGGGTACTTTTAATAAACGGCTAAATCCTATCGATAAAAATGCATTTGTAAACGGTAATTTGTAAATGACCATTAGCTAAAAATAAAAGGCAATTGTTAAATGACGTTGGATAATAAAACGAATAATGCCTATAAGAGCAGAATGTAATCACTTTAAAGTTTTCTACAATCTCGATATATTTTGATTATGGAAAATTTCACATCTTTCATTAAAATATATTAGGAAAATTTTAATCCCTGTATGTTGTTTATATTTCTTTATATTTTTTACAAAATTAAACAACAAAAATGCATATATACATTATATAAAGTAAATCTATATTACGATAAAACAGACTTAACGACACGAATAAAATATAAAAAAAATGTTAATAATATGAACAAATAAGTCGATAAATGTTGAGCAGATAATGAGGGGGGGGGGGGGGGTGAGGATATTGGAGGAGAGAAGAGGAAGGATAAAAATGGTAGAATAGCTCAAACGATTTGCAAGACACGTTTTCTTCTCATCTTCATTCCAGACAAGTACAAGTTCTTCTGACAAGCATCGATCAATCTAGTCGATCTGGAGGAACAGGAGCACCTTATAAAGCATTACTCGCGATCTCGAAGGTTCGTGATCGCCACAATGCTCACATAGAACACATTAAATAGGGATAGAGAGTCGTGGCCAAAGAAGGAATGGAGTCGTCTTCTCGACTGATTTTGCGGGCTTACGCAGCAAATAACTTTATGTGCATACGCCACCACGGAAACATTATTCGCTCGCGACTGTTCGCAGGAAATCTTATGAAGCGAAAACCCATTAAAGTAGCATTAAAGACGAGTGCGTGAATGTCCCCCATGCCACTGACTTTCTTTACTTTTTATTCACCTGCC
Organism: Ceratosolen solmsi marchali; assembly: GCF_000503995.2. Classification (NCBI taxonomy): domain Eukaryota; kingdom Metazoa; phylum Arthropoda; class Insecta; order Hymenoptera; family Agaonidae; genus Ceratosolen; species Ceratosolen solmsi. The sequence continues at coordinate 3,673,737 of NW_011948421.1, read as the reverse complement.
TGTGCAGTACGACGTTTACGAGGCTGCAACGGCAGCAATTTTTCCCGTATTGATCAAATGTATTTAATGCTCTATATCTTACATAAGCTATTGACTCTCCTTGTTTTCTATTATCGCTACTATCTGTTATCGGTACTCGACAAGACAAGTTTTAACAGAGTACATAATACTATGTTTAATCAAAATATTTTCTACATTCAGCATTATACACTTACAATTTTGATTGGAAAATTTGTTATTTTGTTCACATTTTCATATAATCTTATCAATGGATCCTCTGTATTTGAAATATCAGAAATATTAGGAGCTCAGATAACTATCTAAAATTATAGATTTCTATTTAATACGTAAGGAGTGTAGTGTACAACAAAAATTTCAATTGTAGTATTCTACCCAACAGTATATATCGAAGTATATTGTTTACGAATTACTATTATTAAATCGATACAGTATGTAATGCACTAAACAATTAAAAAGGATCGACGAATTTTTTTTTTTTAAGTTTTACAGAGGCTTTTTGAGAGGAATGATATTGATTTTCATAAAACACTGAAATCAATTAGAAATATAATAGACGATTATATGTAAATTACTATTATTTGCTTTTTTTTTTGTATTGTTATTATTATTATTATTATTATTATTATTATTATTATTAGATTTGGAGTAAATGAAAAGTATTGCAGTCTAATTTATTTGTATACTATAGTTAAATAACTTTCAGCTTTCATTGTAGAATATATGCTTACACAATAACGAAAGAAGAAAATAAGATAAAGTGAAGTTACTGGACAAGAAGTAAATTGCACACAAAAATGAACGGGAAGCAACTTTATGCGGCAACAATTCATTGATCCGGCACTTGGGCAATTGCGAATCAAATGATTCACGTAAGCAAAAAAAAATAAACTGAAGCACTTCCGGCAAATAGAAAACGTTGAACAACTACGCACAATGACGCGCCTTCATGCGGACGACCCTTACTCGTATCGAGCGTTTTCGTACAGGGCGCCAAAAGAGGGACACAAGAATCGTTTCTCCCTCTATCTCTCTCCCTCTCTCTCCCTCTCTCTCTCTCTCTCTCTCTCTCTCCCTCTCTATCCCTCTCTCTCTCCCTCCCTCCCTCCCTCCCATACTTCTCCCTCTCTGTTCGAGATAAAGAAGGCTCGGAAGGCTTTATTCAGCTCTGTTTTAGCTAAACCAAACTAACTGCTATCTCGTATATGAAAATGGTGTAAAATAGGGGCTTCCGTGACGTGGGATTTAGTTGGTAAAAGTGACTGTGCGTCTATTGCATGATCATCATTATAGACAATCGACGAGGGTTGTCAGCTTTCGCAACTAAAAAAACCCTCATTTCCGGTACAGACAAACGCAACGTTGTGGAGTCCTACTTACCGCTCGATAGGGGGTGCGATCAACCAACAGTTGGTAGACAATTCCATTTATTTGAACGCGGAAAAAGTAAAGGCCTTCTTTTAGTCCTTCCTATTACTTGAGATAAAAATGAACTTTTTCAACGATCTCACTTATTGATAAATGACGCTGATGATTATGAAATGACTCTGAGGCATTTGTACATTTTAATGATGCGTACCTAACAATCGTTTTGCAAACAGATTTGAAATGTTGTTACTACATAATACAACGAACTTACATTTCTATCATTGCAAGAAAAAATAAGTACTTTTCTACTATATTCTATTCAATGTTTAAAAAAATATTGAATAATTCTCAGGAATTGTATTTAAAAGAAATTTATAATTTTTGAATTAACAAAATATTAAAGCATAATTTCATAAGATTTTTGTAATTTGTCAAAAATTTTATAATAAATTAGAATTATATAGTGGCTATAGTTTGTAAAGTTATTATTTTAATATATCGATTGAAAATCAATGCTCTTTTAAATACCGTAACTTTACTTAATATATTGAAGGTTAAAGATGTAGTTTTTATATTTTGTAGTCATATTTTAACATAGTATGTTTTAGAATTTGTATACGATTTAAAGAAATATAGGCCAATATTATTTTCAATTACAATAGCCTTAAATTTCATTTATAAACTAGACTCATAATCGATTTTAAATGATTTTAATCATTTACTAACTGATAACGTGTTAAGTTAATATTCTTAAACTAATTACTTCCACGTACTTATAGTGCAAAGATAGATTAAATAAAATTTTGACAAGTGCAGTTTACCTATAAAATAGAAAGATTACATTTAATTGTTATGTATACGTAAAGCGTTTCATTTATTATATTAATTAATTATATTTGTTGCATTAGTAAACATAAATATCTAAATATGTTTTTTTTTTTTTAAATACAAGTTTTTTTTACTTTTTACTTTTGGATAATTATATTAGAAGTATTTTTGTTTAGTTATTTTTCTACAGAATCCTAAAAGAATGGATACGAATAATACGAACGTTAATACGAATACTTTAGTAATAAAAAATGTTCTGCACTCGTGTAAATAATACGAATCAATGTATTTGCCAATATTGTTAATATTATTAAGAATGTAATTGAATTTTTAATACAGTACATGTATTCGTAATTTATTGATTTTATTTCCGCTTTAAATGATTTGTAAGATAAATTCATGTTTTTCTAATCCAAGTCTAAATATAATAAATGTCTTATACAAATGAGCGAATGGTATTCTGCCTTAATACCTTAATTTGAACAAACATATCTATTCTAATCTGCAACCTTGCTTTGTTTAAAAATTTTTTAAAGGGGGGTCAATAATGAAATAAAGATGATTAGATAAAAAAAGATTGTTCTATAATAAAAGAAAATGTCATCGCATAATATATTATGAAACATATTATTATGACACTTCTTAAAAAAATGAATGGTAAATGTGAAAATATATCATATATATTTTGTGTACAATGATTTAAAAAAATGATCGTAATGAGCATAAAAAAGAGTTTGAAATAATGCGCCTCGAGGCATCCAGAGTAACTTGGACACTTCAATTTCACGATGAAAAGCGTAATAAGAGAAGAGAAAGTAATAGAGCTCTTAGTGTTAGCAAAGTGCTATAAAAGAAAGAAGAAAAGAAAAGCTGGTTCATGCAGAGCGTGGACAGTGTTTAAGGGATGAATCGCGCGTAAGTCAAGACGCATGCGCGGCAATATGCGCGCCAGGAATGAAAAGGATAGAAGGCAGGCGGTCAAGAATAATGAGCCTAAAAGCACTTAATTAAATCGATATAATCTCAATAACAGAACGATATATTCAACAAAATACTAACTTAAAATAGCCACAACAGAGAAACACGTCACGAATGCATTTTGTTACCTGCCGTGACTCGTTTAACGCGTAACTCTGCGTTGACTGGATTACACGAGGGTGGATGTCAGTGTCGTATATAATAATCTATATCTGGATATCAACAACTATTGCCCAAGCGATCTATCATTATTCATAAGATCTTTATTATCGCATTTTTGTATGCAATTTGCACTTTGAAAATGCTGCTCATTTGCTATTTATATAGCGTACATTTACTACTCTCCTCACTTTTACGTGATATTCTCAATATGCCAGCTTCATGAATATACCATGCAGATGTACACTTTAATGGCTTCCGGGTCCAAAGATTTCCAGATGGAGCAACGTATTATTCCTAGCAGTCGTATAAACGATCGGACGAGTTTGTAAACACAAACTTTCTACAATATACTTTCTTGCCATTTGGAGCTCGGCAAAAAGCATTTTACTCAGCAATTTAAAAATATATTATTTAATAGTAAGATTTGTTTGGTTTAGCCTTAATGAATATAAGAGTAGAGAATGAAATTAACTGTGTTCGTAGAATCTGTCTTTGTATAATCGGAAATTATCGATTAACTTGGCGATATAGTTGAGCATTTATTATTTAAATTCGTAAGAAAGCGGGACAAAAGTTTGTAGCATCAAGTGCAGCTAAAAAAAAACCTCGAGAATCTCTTGGTGGTTCAAGTAATGTTAGAATTACGTTGATTCTGTTAAGAAAAATGAAACGCTAAGAGTGCAAGAGTACGGTGGGGAGAGTCACCGCATGGTGTCCTTTGCGAAGGCTCGGTTCGGATTACGAGAGTGAAAAAGAAGCGTAGAAAGTCAAGCGAGACCGAGAAAACAAGAGAAAAGCACAAAAGTTCTGCGTCCTGCACTTTTCAAAAGAAAAGAAAAGGACTGGACTCTACCTTTTTCCCTCTTTTCTCGTCAGTTGGATATTCATGAGTTTGTGTCTGCGAATGGTCCACTCTCCCAATTCACCCCCCTCCCTACACACTTTAAATGTCGATATTTTTCTCGCTATTATCATAACTCAGAGAATTTCACGTTTTAAGATATGAATGTAGGTTACCAGTGTGATAACGAGGATTTCGCGATGACGATGCTTACGTTGCGATAGTTTCCATTGCAAGTTTTAACTTTTATTTATTGTCATTGTATAACCATTATAGAATTATATTTGTTCGTTTTCTGTGCTTTTCTTAAATACGTGTTTATGCGATAAGGATGGTAGCTGGTGTATGGTAGATGGTCGTATGATAAACAAAAATATTAAATGTTCATATAGCCAATATATAAAATGTTCATATTGTCAGATGATTAAAAGATTTGAAAGCTCTACTCACTCCGTTATTGTTTATGAAGTACAAATTTGTAATGAGAAATTAATTGCTGATTATAAAATTATTAAAATTAAAGAAATTATTAAAAATGAAAAAAATTAAATGAAATAACATATAACAATAGCATTTTAAAATTTTAAATTTGATATAATTTAAAAAAAATACCATGTAAATAAAAATCTTGCTTTAATCTATTCCTTTAAAACATAATGATAAAAAAGATAGATCATAAGTAAAGTTTCATTAATAAGGATTAAAATTATATATAATGTAAAAGTGCATTATAAAAAGTTTATAAGTTTTTGTTTATACAATATAAATATAATGATCTTAGCATCTACTTGTATATAATTAATTATGAAAATATTCTAAATACGTTCTAAAATTTTATAATAGAAACATTTTAAGGAACGAAAACATTTGCCTGCGATGAAAAATTAACTGAAAATTAATAACTGAAAATCCACTATCTCGAGTCTTTAATAATGAACGGGTAAAATTTCTATTAGATAAAAACAAATATAAGGGTCAATTGAATTTCAACATAAGTATTAATAAAGAAGGCTAAGAGAATGAACTCGAGATCGAAAACAATGAATCCGTTCCGCGGAGCATAAAATACGTGTCTCGTGCGCTCTAAGTTTAGCAGTTCAAACGATGTAATGACACACTGAATAATCGACAAGAGTCGCTTCCTTTACTGCTATCTCCTCCCAAATCCAACATAGTAGTACCGCCTTTCAATGCTTTCCTGTGTGGCTTCGTAGATATATGTGAAAAGTTGAGTTGCCTTTCAAAAACGTTTTCCTTTGCCAGAGAAGTAGTTTAAATTTCTTTGCGCTCAGTTCCGAACTGAGAGGCTTTGCGTACCTAGAGATAATAACCTATTCCCTCCCCCAGCTCCGCCACTCGACTACAGGTTAAGCCATAAAGTAGAGTAAAGCCATATGAGTAATATTAGTCAAGTAGTCTCTTCTCCGCATATTTTAATGTCTTCAGTTCCATTACCTTATTGTAAAAACAATTGCATTCGAACACCGTATAACCATAAGCTTTATACATTTTATCTTAATCAAATCAAAATTGTGCAGTAAGAAGGGATTTTCAATTAATTGTTAAGCCTTTATTTTTCATATTCTTTGTTACCACTTAATTGAAATCATTGTCAAGTTAATTATAAATGCATTATTACGACAAAACTTTGCAAATTAATTCATTCAGATAAATTTAAGATATTTTGTCTACTTGATATGGAAAAATTAAACTCTATATTTTCCGTTCATTTTTCATTTCTTATATTTGCAATAAAATCTCGTTAAAAACACAGCAATAAAAAAAAAACTTCGTTTCATATAAACGAAATAATTATTCTTATTAATAAAGTACTTTTCCTGATTAATATTATAACTGAAGCTATTCGAGTAACGTGAAAAATATATTTTTAAGTCAAAAATGATCATTTATTTATAATTATGTATCTTAAACGTTTATAATAATAGTTATCCAATAATATCCTTGGATAAATATAATAGAATTAACAATTTTTTGATTGATAATAATTTTTAACAATTGTATGAAGGAATGAAAACTTAATGCCCTTTTGGAAAGTAGTAAGATAATTAGAGATAAAATTTTACAAATATTACATATTATTAACCATAAAGCTAACAATACATATATTAAAAACAAACATGAAATGAAATGAAATTTTTATAATACCAACGGCATAAAAAATATTCTATATAAAGTTAAAATAAGTAAATAATCTATATGATGATTTATTATTATTATTATTATTATCTTTAAAATATTATACCTTAGTTTTTATTCCTTCAAATTTTTTTATTTACAAATAATTCAAACCACTTGTAGGCTAATAGTTTATTTTTCTCTCTGGCATAATGAGTAAAAACATATAATATTCAGAATTAATTATAATTTATAATGTCAATCACGAAAGAATATCTTTAATATATTTTTCATTATTATTAAATTTATTACTACAAAAGTACTTTGTTCAATCACGCCAGACTTTATTTTTTAAGCAATGCTTTTTTCATCTTATGTAAAAAAAAAAGAAATAAACGACTGTCATCGTCAATATATATATATATATATATATCTAATTTTTCTTGTCAATTCATTTTGCAATTATAGCATATCATCGATCTTTGTTACTCAATTATTGCATTACTGTAATTGCGTTAAGCCATAAAATTTTTAAAGCACAATATCCCATTATAAATGTCCTTTCTCAAAAACAATACTACGCTTAAATGTTAGGAAAATACGTATCGATGAAAAATAATAGTAATAAATAGCAAATTGACAAATAGAGAATAACAAAAATCACGAATTACAGAATTGAATGCACAATACTTCTCTATTATTCACGATACTTTGTCGATATTGTACTTTATTTAGTAGATTTACAATATATAAAAAGCACGTTATAATACATTATAAGAGAATCATATATAGATGCATTCATTTGGTCTTTAGTACTGCTACTTATATACGAAAGCCAAAGTATCATTCATTCCGTGATTTTTTTTTCTCTCACCAACACATATCATCGTATTGAAATGCAAATGAAAATTTTGAAAAAGACTGTATTATAAGTAGTAGCGAATCAGGTGCTTGTACCATTGAATTGAATTTGCTTTGCTATTGAAATTATTAGATTACCCTCTCAAAAATTAAAGTATATATTTTTAAGGCAACTTTTTAATATATAAAGGTTTATTAATTATGTGTTTCAGCATTTAATTCTATATATTTAATGCTTCAAATTAAAAATCAATCAATAGCATAGTATTTTGAAAAAATTCAAATTAATACATATTCTATGCTGCTAAAAATTAAACTAAAATTTAATAGTATTTTCTTAGAAAAAAGGCGCGAACAATAAAAATTAGATTACGTTGCATTAAAACATAAATATAAAAATAATGCATCGATATTTTCAATTGTCCTAGTATGTATAAATTGAAAATTTAGTACTTTTTGTTTGATTGTATCTAGTATAATGAAATAAAAAATTAAATACACGTGGAATATACAAGGCGTTACAAATATATACAATATAAAAGACGTTAAAAATCTACATAACACTTAATATATAGAATACTTCTACGTTTTTTTAAGATAAAGTAATTTAAGATTTTATTATCTCAATAAAATATAATATAAAAACAATATAGCTTATATTAAAAATTGTAGTTAAATAAACTGCTATTACTCAACATCGAAATATATATTGCAGTAATTTGAAACGAAAAAAATATTGAAGTTTGTTAAAATTGAAATAATAAATAAATCAATGCAGTATCAATATATTCATTATGTAAAATTCTGCATATTATGACTGAAGTTTTTAACTTTATTATTTCCGAATGAATAAATGATTTTAATCATAAGAATTGAATATAAGAATTTATGCAGTTCAATTTATAAATTATTCATAAATCTATATCAATTTGACAATTTTAAAACCCATAATACAACCAGAATACATAATCTGCAATAATAACATTTGCCCGGAAACGAGTTTTGATAATAGTCAATGTAAATTAAATTTATTATTAATCTCTTATTTATTAAATAAGCGTTAGTAATAATCACAACAATTGCTACTTGATTGCTACTATTTGCATATATTAGAGAAATTTCGTAAGTATTAAAGAATTTTATTGCGGTCAGCTTGCATTTTCTTAAAAAATTGCAACACCCAATGAAGTATTTTCAAAATTACGTTTATTTGAATAGCCATTTATAGTACAAATTTATGTTATTAAGTTTATTAAAAATAAGGTCGAGATAGCCATGTTATGAAGTGCTTCATTGAAAGTCTCGAGTTCCGACTGAAAATATCCTTCGCTTTGAAATAAGCCAGCGCGTTGTTAGTGGTTAGATACTTGAATCGAAGACTTATGTGAATATAAAATTCGCGCAAATATGATAACTCATATCCTTGAAAGCTATTCATTAGAATCATTACATAATTTTTATTAATATTCAAATTACTAAATTATCAGATTTGCCGAATATAATTTTTATTAATGTTTTGACAACTATTAGTGATCGAATAAATACAAATGCGTTTAATTACATATGCATATCTTCTTTTGAGTTCACTTTTTATCCTATTTTGAAAGTAATGTACGTAAGGCACTAAAAAATAAAGCCGCTAGTTAAGCAATTCAGTAAATAAAATAGGCTATTAAACCAAGAGATTCAGTGATAAAGAGATTCAGTGATAGAAAAATGAAGTAGTTAATTGTTGCTTATTATCTACATCAACATTCGTAATTTTTGAGAAAATAATTCAAAGAGTCGTTTAATTTCAGAGGCGTACTGATGTATGAAATTACCAAAGAGGCTGCATCTTTACCTGCATATCTTTCGCAATTCACACGTAGAAAGAACTGAAACGGATTTATATAAATGCATAAAAAAGGATGTAAGCTATGTATACTCGTATTTATTTACGCGTGTAAGTGAAGAGGACGAAGGAAGTCGTGCGATAAAATATATCGAAACGCATCTTGCGCGTTTTAGCACATCCGCGGACAAAGATTTGAAGAAACAGCAGATGTATGGAGGTGCTGGTAGTCGTATTACAGAAACTAAACTATTACTAATAATAACAGAGGAGTCACAAGTAAAAAAGGGAAACAAGGAAAAAGTTAAAGAGAAGAAGTAATGGTAGAGGAAAGCAAGAAGGTCGAGACCAGAAAGAGCCGAAGACTCGTGACGATGGTGGGGAGATGAAAGAACAGGCCTTGCCGGGGGCGGTCAGTGGCCCCAACAACAGCATCGCCACCACCAGCAGCAACACCAGTAACGCGACTTGGAGGATTCTCAAAGCCGTTCGTTCGCCAGACCAGTACTTGAGCCCAAACCACCTCAAAGCTCGAGACTAGATAACGACTCCCCGGTTTCCTCCCGTTTCCATCATTGCATTCATCCACTGCCGACATTTTGTATTATTTTCAATGATTGTCAAATCAATTAATATTAAAAGATGTGCGCCAATAAGTGAATTTGCTTTGTTCACCGATGAATCCTTGCAGCAGTACTGTTAATATTGTCGTAAAATATCATCGGCATTTATATTTATTACAATAATATTTTAGCTCTCATCGCTTACTATACTGGCAATAATGGCGTAACATTATTGATAAGCATCGGTAGCATTAAGTAGTTTATGCTCGCTTTCTGATATTATATGTAGGAAATCGTAGTGGAGGCACTACACATTTGAAAACCAAAGTCTTACAGTCGTGAGAATTACTTCATATACGTAATATGACGTCTGGTTTTAAGAATGCATAATTCGAAAACTGACATTATTAATATATAGCATATTTTATTAACTCATAATGTACTGCATTTCTTATTTAATTCAATATACTCGATTTACATGAAGCATATTGGAAAATATTAGAATTACAAGTTTAATGAATAATATAAACGTATTCCAGTGAGTTGTTGCAAGACATATTTGGAGTTGAAATAGTTGAAAGTATTGTCAAAAATAAATTACGTTAATATACTGAAAAATTGTTTACTATTGTGCATTACAATTATAAAATACTGCTATACTTGTAATGATATTATTCAAAGTATTCTTTGTACTATTATTAACGAACTTGATATATAATAGAGCGAAACTTTTTTTAGACGACGATATGAACGTTGTAAAAATATATCGAAACTGTTATAAGACATAAGACAAGTACTTACTATATGTAAACATAAAGTAGCAATTTTTATTTGTATTTTTTATTAATATTCAATTTTATTAAAATTTTGTTTGTATTCTAGAATTAAGTATCCAAATTTTTAGCCATGAAATATTTCACTTTATTATATTTTTGCGCCCATAAAGATTGATAATTACGAAGCTCCAAAAATAATTGAAATATCAAAACATTATTAGCCAAAAATAATGTACTTATATAATTTATCAGCTTTATAAATACTTAAAAATAGTGAGCATTAATTTTTATAATCAAATATTTGTCTCTCAAAAATAATTAGAAATCTCTTAATAGAAGGCATATTCGCATAGTGGACGAAATTCAAACATTTTTGCTGCTATTATTATTAAATCATTAAAAATGTTTTCATCATCATCATCATCATCATCATCATCATCATCATCATCATTATTATTATTATATTGTTAAAAATCATCGTATAATTTAATGAATAGCTTAAATAATAATATCTCCTTGACATGATAATACTAACACGATAAGGATAACAATAATGGCAGGTATTTATTTTTCTATATTAACTAAATAATAATTGATTATGCCAATAATTGATTATGATTGATATGAATGTTAATATAATATAATTGAAAATTATAAAAATCCAGAATACTAGTTACTAATACGAAGTTTTATAAATTGGTCTTTATATTAAAACATGGAATATTTATAATAATGAAAATTATGAAAAGCATGAAAATCTAAGTAATTATAAAAACAGCATTGACATAACTTTTATATAAAGCCAGTTATTATGCTGAATTTAACACATAGAAATCTTTATTTATATTTATCTGCTGATCCATATTTAATTATCTATAATAGCTCTCGATTCATACTGCACATCATTATACCGGATTTCATTAATTATCCACTAAAAAACTTATCGAACGTATATAAAATGCTGAGTCGGAGAGCTGTGGTGTCATAGTCATTAATGGTAATTTTAATTATCGTATAGAGGTTAGTTTTTAAATAAAGTCCCGGTATTATAGTTAGATAACTACCATGAAAGATTACATTTCTATTGAATTAGACATACTAAATGTTAACTTACAGCTGTGCAAGTGTTCTTATAATAAAGAAAAGTCATTATCGGATAATTTTTTTTAAATAACGTATACACAATAGATATAATTAGCATAAGAAAACAGCATTGTAATTACATTCATAAAACTATAACCCAGGTAGAAACAACTTTTCACCACTTCTTTTACGATACAATTTGTCAAACATTAGTCTCGCAATCTGTTCCATTCATCCGCGAATTATATAATGTACCTTTCAACTATATTTATTATATGACCAGACTGAAATGTGTTTTCAAGCATAGAAGATGAGAAAAGGTTACGAGGCTGTGGCATTGCACTTAGCACAAGTGCACGATGACTCGAGGAATATTGAAGAAAAGTCCTTCGAAACAATGGCCGGAAGCAGCATATTATTTTGATATCGCGTCCATAGATTAAGGCGAGAAAAAGGGAAAGTTCTCAAATTATCAAACTCGATACTAGATCTATTTATTTAGTCTTGCATGCTAGTGGTTAATTAACGAATTGACCATCGAAAAATATCAAAATAATTCGATTTGATATAAACGGTTTAGATTTTGCTTGAAACCATTATAAATTTTGACATTCTTTGGTTTACTTTTTACATACGAACTCTGATGACTATTGAGTGATAAGGTAAATGACATTAAGTAGCAGCTATAATTGAATATAACAGACGCGCAAGGGGCCTAATAATGAACTTTTATCCATTTTGACGATATAAAATAATTATTACTTAAAAAAGTATCGCTCAAATAATAAAAATGCAATAAGACGAATAATTCATAAGTATTATTGAGAAAACGAATGTAAGCGATAACGATTTGTATTCGTTTAAAACACTGTAGATTTCGTCACAAGCTACTTGAGCTAAATTATTATCTGCGCTCAGGTTTCGAGATGTTCTTCTTCTCAAGCCTTCATAAAAGAAACCATGGCTTTCATAAGCTCCGGTACCTGCTTGATATTGTTTGAAAATGTTGGGACATCATGCGGAACGAGTCGTCCGAGTCCATCGAGCGGTTCTAAAATTGCGTATAGCCAGAATTCGATATAGCCGAATACTAAAGTCGCCCGCCTTTAACAAACACAAGGAAAAATTGCAGGCGACGAGGCGTGAAAGAAGCAGCGTAAGGGATCTGTGAATCTTGCACGGTAAAATGGCATGCGTCCTTAAAGAAAATACATGTACTCGTTATAGAGAGCTATCGTGTATTAGAAAAATTAAAAAAAAAAAAAAAAAAAAAAACGTAATATTTGAATGGTCGAGACATTGAAGCTATTTTCGACACCTTACTTTCTCTTATCTTTCGTAGTGTCCGCATTATTCGTTTGGTAAATCTTTCCGGCTACTTTTTCTCACCTCATTCTACTTTCCATAATGAGCTTTACTTTGGTGTTAAATGACAAGGGAATCACATTTTCTAGAGCAATCCAGGCATGAGACTGCTTACAAATTGTTAAGCAGTTATTCAATGACGAATTTTTGTGAAATATCACTACTCTTGAAACAGAATTTATATAAAAAATTTTCATGTCCGCAATACCTCCCTCTTAAATAATTACGAGATATTTGTATAAAAATTTATAAAGTTAGAGCATGCAAATAGCATCGTATTAGCCATTATTAGTGTTAATCATAAAACTAAACATTGTCTAATTTTTTTTTTTTATAAATGATTGGTAATAACGATTTAAAAAAAAAAAACACGAAAATGTTGTTATTCTACATTGAAAACAAGACTAACAGTTAAATTTGAAATTTCGATTTTCTATCAATAATTGAAAATATAAATTCTCACGACTCTACGCCAAGTCTAATTTAAATATGTATTTTTACTAACATTTTTTCCAAACACAATTGTCGGTCTGTCTTTTCCTCTTCCCCTCTCCTGTATACTTTTATCCCTTACTTATGCATGCTCGCACATGCTCAGTCGTATCGCGAATTCGAAATATTTTCAACTTGATTTGTATGTCCTCGAGCCCGTAATGTAAAGGAAAGAAAAGAGTGAAAAGCGTCGTTGTGACGAGGCGAAACTTAATAGTGCCAAGGCTTTACTTTTTCTTTTCTTTCCTTTTCTTCTAGGATAAAAAAAAAAGTCTGTTGAATCGCGCCACATAGCGACATCGCACACTCGATCTTCCTACCTTCCTATCGTCGTCGTCGTCTTCGTCGTCGTCGTCGTCGTCGTCGTCGTCGTCGTCGTCGTCGTCGTCGTCGTCGTCGTCGTCGTCGTCGTCGTCGTCGTCGTCGTCGTCGTCGTCGTCGTCGTCGTCGTCGTCGTCGTCGTCGTCGTCGTCGTCGTCGTCGTCGTCGTCGTCGTCGTCGTCGTCGTCGTCGTCGTCGTCGTCGTCGTCGTCGTCGTCGTCGTCGTCGTCGTCGTCGTCGTCGTCGTCGTCGTCGTCGTCGTCGTCGTCGTCGTCGTCGTCGTCGTCGTCGTCGTCGTCGTCGTCGTCGTCGTCGTCGTCGTCGTCGTCGTCGTCGTCGTCGTCGTCGTCGTCGTCGTCGTCGTCGTCGTCGTCGTCGTCGTCGTCGTCGTCGTCGTCGTCGTCGTCGTCGTCGTCGTCGTCGTCGTCGTCGTCGTCGTCGTCGTCGTCGTCGTCGTCGTCGTCGTCGTCGTCGTCGTCGTCGTCGTCGTCGTCGTCGTCGTCGTCGTCGTCGTCGTCGTCGTCGTCGTCGTCGTCGTCGTCGTCGTCGTCGTCGTCGTCGTCGTCGTCGTCGTCATCTTCAGCTTTGTCTGCGTCTGCGTTTTCGTCTTCGTCTTCGTCGTTGACTTCGTCACCGAAGTCTTTATCATCGACAATGAAAACAAATATAACTCTCGAACGATACAGAAATCGATAAAACAGGTAAGGGTGAAGTAATGAATATCCTCCTTGATCCTTTCTCGCATTACGTGGTGTGTGTACGAAGAATTTCCAAGCCGAGAACTTCAACAGACTTTTGTCTGTCAAGCTTTTCACAAAACCTTCACGATATTTTTAGATTGATGCCGTATGGTTGAAACTTGAATAATTATTTTTAGGTATAAAAAAGGTAATGCATTAATGATACTTTTCAATGTCTAAAATTTGTTCGTCATATGGTTGAAACTTGAACATTTATATAGTATTAACCATACATTTCAATGTCTAAAATTTGTTCATCCAGATGTGATAATATACAATCAGAAGTGAAATCTAAAACCATCGTGTAACCAAACATTCCCAAGCTGTAACTAAGGCTGAGAAGGAATAATAAACGAAACTAAAGTCGTAAATTCGTTTAAAAAATAATTAATAAGAGTGTGTATGCTTCAATAACAATATTGCATTTACTATCGCGCTTAATTAATTTTAAATCTACATAATAATAACGTGGATCGGTCCTAGAATCATAGCAACCATCTGCATACTATAATTACAAAATTGACGATTTGTCAATAAAGAGCATTATGAGATGAGAAATATCTTCATGATGAGATATGATGCTCTATTGCGAATATGAATTTAGTTTCCACTTAAAGATCCAATCACAGACGCATTAAATAAAACATTGAAAAACAAATGAAAAAAATGCAGACGTAGTTGTCGACGTTACGACTGGGCTAGCGCTTACGTTGATCGGAGGGAGCGAGAATCCCAGAGAGGGAGGATAAGAGGGAACGAGGGACGGGGTTGTGCTTAGCTTAGCTCGGCTACTCTCATTGTAACCTGTCCCGAGCTGACGTCGGGTAAGTAGACACCTTTTCGTGGGAGCTCGTACTCTCTTGTGCACGCGCACCTACGCACCTGGAGCCTGAGGGCCGCGTGGCGCATTAGGGCTGAAGACTTACTTGGCGTCCTTCGCTTCCCTTGCCCCTCAGCCCCAGCCGCGTCAGGCCAGCTGTTTTATTGTGTGCAGCGCCACCGGCGCGCTGAGAGGAACATTCTCACCGAACCTAAAATACGTGCTCGCATTCGGTAATGCTACAACAGAGTGTTCTTTCTCTCCCTCTCTCCCACCTCGCTCTTCTTTTCCTGCTACTTCTCCCGTGTTCTTCGTCTTCATCGAGCAAGAAATATTTTCCAGGCGCGTACACTCGATGGGACGCAGGGACCCTGCTTACTTTGGCCTTTCGTGCGATGTTCTTTTACTGGCTCTAAATTCAATGTCACGCAAACTATTATCTCTTTTTTTCTATTCTCTCTCTCTCTCTCTCTCTCTCTCTCTCTATATATATATATATATATATATATATATATATATATCCCTTTCTATCAATTTCGCTCACATTTTATTCAATATTTTATAATAAATTCTTATTTAAATACTCAACTAGGGGATCTATATATTGCCAAATACTATTTTAATACGTAACTCATTGAAAGATCTTTATTATATTCATTAGCTCCAAATCCATTATTTTAAATGCAGGAAAACTTAAATATATCTACAATGTTTATATATCAGTTGTAACATTATTCTATATAGCTCTGCATTATCAATATATTATCAAGTATAATACACTAAGAAATTTGCCATACAAATTTAGTCATCATAGGGTCATAATATTACTCAATTAATCAATAAATGTTATTTTTCAATTGATTATTTTGGACAACGATCCTTATAATTACATTATTTATAATTTATAATTTAATATTCAAGGTTTCTATTAGCGATTTAAGCTATTTGTTAAATTGATATTCAAGTGCTTTGTAATGTGAACTAAGTAGACATCATAAATGTTTAATGATATTAAAAGTGATAGCAATAAACAATATAATACTTAACACTCAATATGCAATCAATGTCACAATCCCATAAGCGGTATATGCGGATTATATACAAAAATAAATATCACTTATTATCCGATAAATCCCTGTAAAGAGGCCATTTTTATATCATACATAGAATTGTTTTAATTTTAATTTTAATTCTTTAATTGGTCGTATCATATCCGACCAGAAACTAACTTTCTCACTCATTACATATCGATGATTTTTCCATTAATTATTATAAATATAAATTATACATTTTTGTTAGATATTTTTGTTACTGTACCTTCGTTTTCTTTTTAACAAAATATTATGATTACATCATTAAAACGTTAATATATTTTTGACACTTAAACTATGAGAAATAATATATGTCTTCTTTACTTCTATATGTTATGTATGTCATAAATTCGAACGATCCATTTTATATAATATTTTATGATATGTATATATAACAACAAAGAAATATAATACAATTAGATATTAAAAATGTTGTTATTTATAATAAAGTCCATAATAATATTTAAAAAGAAAAATTTTAATCACTCCTTTAAAAAAATTTAAAAATTGTATCATAATTTCGTAAAAGCCTTATTTTCCATGCATATGCAACGGCCCTTGAGATAAGATTTTCAACGCTTATACGATAGTCCTTAATGGCAAGATCTTTCGTTCATTAGCCGACACGATGAATTTCAAACGGATTGCAAAAGACTCGGATGCGCAACTGTACGATTGGCCATAGTAGTGCGTCAACCCGATGAAGCATCGATTATCTCAAAATAAAGACTGAGTACGCACGAATGGCTCGACACATTCGTTCGCTGAAAAAGGCCGCGGCTATAAAGAAAAAGTAAAAGCAGCCACCGTAGGATTCGGCCGAAAAGTATTAACGGAGCCACGCGAGCACGCGATCGCCGTTAGCGCAACGCCGAGATCCAGGGATGTGGTTAAAACTGTACAACCAAGCCTGTACATCGCACACATGCATTGTAGAGTATTACGGCACACGGACCGCTGCAGGACGTAGGCCTTTTCTCTTATCCAAGAGAACGTATAACGGCGACGGTGACGCTGGAGATCTACAAATAAAAAGACCTTTCACGAACTCGACGGCAGAGACTATAAAGTTTGCGCGCGTATTCCAATCGGCCAAAGACGTAATGCGGTATACAGCGATGCTGCTTTATGCATATATATCATATCTCCTGGCATTTCCGATACACGTATCCGAGCACGTGACCTCTTTGTCCATTGAAGATGGAACATATACCCAACGATAAAGAGAGAGACTGAGACTGAGACAGAGAGAGAGAGAGAGAGAGAGAGAGAGAGAGAGAGAGAAAGAGATATTTGTGTGTGTACGCGCACTTGCGTGTGTGTGACTGTACAACGAGCGAGTAATGGCTATGGTGGGAGCACGGGAGAGGAAAAGAAGAGACAGAAAATTCTTCTCCGATGTGTAGCCAACTCGTTCAATCTGGGACTTACGGATTTTTTTAACCGTCTCTGCACCTACCTTTTCTCCTCCCTCCATCTTTCCAAATCCTCTTCCTTCAAGTTTCTATTATTAATTTCTGCATATATTGCATATATTGCTTTTTTTAATAAAATGCAAATAGCAATAACGCATTTTAATACGAACTTTAGAATATAAAAATGTTTATCTATGATATTTAAGAAGTTGATACATTTTTAGTATTTAATGAGTGTTCGAAATGAAACTTTAAGGGCCATTTATATTTAAATGGTTTGATCCTGCGATACAATGAGGAATTTTTTATTACTTTTTTATTTTTATTTAAAAGCCGTTTCCATTGATTTATGATATTTTTATTTAAAACTCGCAATTGATATGTAGGTAAATGATCTTTTAACTGTTCGTAAAAATACCTTAGAAATAAGAATAACGGTTAATCTACACTTGTATGAACAACGCGCGCGCGCGCGCGTGTGTGTGTGTGTGTGTGTGAGAGAATGTATGCATAGGGAATATATAAATACAAGAATGTACTGTATTAAAAAAATTAGATTTTTCAACAATCAATTTATACAGTGTGTATTTCAATGTATTTAAGTTAAAATAATGAATTAATATATATTTTAAAAATAATCCATTGTTTTATATATGAGTAAATCTCTTGATCAAGATTTATAACCTTTTTCATTTAATTCAAGAAGAATTATATGCCAATAATAATATGCATATAAAAAAAAAAAAACATAATTGCAATATAAATTGAGCCTCTACATAGTTTGACATTCTTTTTGACATTAAATATTCTATTATTAGTAATTTCCATTTATTTGTTACAATTTATAAGCCTAACATTGACATGTAGTTATATACATGGCCATTGCTATTATCAATAAATTGAAAGTAAAACTATCTCTATAACTTTAAATATATATTTCAAGTATAGTAGATATATTTACCGATTATAATAGAAGCATAGGAAGTATTATATCATTGAATAAAAAGTTCAACAATTTCGTAACATTTATCGTTTGGTGGTGTAAAAATTACAATGTTACTATCATGATATGAATCAGTGAAATGTGTCCGACTTACGTCATGAAAAAGTGAGAGTTTTAATGACTGTTTGATTAAGATTGAATAGGAGTGCGTATTTAAGTAGGAAAGCGAAGTACTCAAAGGTACACAGTCCAACTAGCATCAAAAGTAATTGGTGTATGATGGTGGACGCTTAGTACACTTTTCGCGTGCACTCGCACGTATCATCACAATCATTGGTGGACTGCAATTTGAAAAGGCGTAAGAGTATAGGTTGTATAGTACACGCATGCAGTCGCTTATGGATAAATAAATATGGACAACTCTGTAGAACAACGCTCGAGGTAAGCGGGACAATGATGATTAAGGGGCGGCGCGCGAATTTCCACACGTATAGCATTACTAACAACTTTTAATACACCATTAGAAGGCTGTGTAAAGCTGTTAGGAATGAGCCCTTTAAGCAAAGCACCGTATGATTATTATCTCAATTATTTCATCGTTAGACAACGTTATTATTAATTCAGATTTCATTTCAGAGGGATAAAACAAATATAAGCCCAGCAACTATGTATATAAATGTAGGCGCTTACCATAAGATATAATTAATTAATTGTCGACATTTATAATCTATCCCCATACGTTTGGGTGCAAAATTATTATTATTTTTATATATCTCTCGACGATTATCAGAGCGCTGTAAATTATCAAATCGAGATGCGTCGAACTAAAAGCTTTAAAGATTCTCGATGATCTCTGATAGATTCAAGTATTGGCGTGGATGCGAGCAGCACGTGCGAGCAGCGCATGCGGTAACGCCACCCCTGTTAATCAGTGCAGATAATTGAAACCGAGAGCTGCTGAGATCCACCGCAGCGACTTAACTCGATTCAAGCAATGCGCTTAATTGTACGCCTTTCTTTCTCTCTCTCTCTCTCTCTCTCTCTCTCTCTCTCTCTCTCTATTTTAATTTCATTTTCCCGTACTTCTTACTTCTTTCTCGAGTGCATGTGCATGCGGATAAGATAACGAAGGCCATATATGTGCAAGCTACGGAATTCGCATTTATTGTCGCGTGCACGTGGTAACTTCGATGAAGTAAAGACGCTTAAAAAGTCACGATCGTTCGCGGAACTTTACCGATTTCTTTGCTCACCAATGCTGTATAGGACGGCACTAATGCGATTCCCTTCAAGTGACGCTTCAATCAAGTCTTCATCAACTTTTGTGTCCTTACTGAAATGCTAGCCGTTATTGGGTCGTTTAACGACAGATACAATTAATTCATACTAAGCTAATAAAAATATCATCTTCTTCGGTGTATAAAATAATGTTCGCTTTCCAACCTCTAACCATATTTATACCGTATCATATGATTTATGCTTCAATTAATTTTAATTCACGAGATATTAATATTATTTCCTTTAACGACAATTAGAATAAAAAATAATAATGAAATTAGCAATTTTAGAATCTTTGGAATTGAAAAGAGAAAACATTGTTACGCCACATTGGTGAATGTCAGTTTTTAAATAATATTGCCTTCGATTCCGACAAATTACATTCAATATTGTTCGTTATTTTAAGTTTTTCAATTTTAAAATATATAGACATTTGATGTTTTTGTGTGAAGATGTTACATTTTTTTTTTTTTTTAAGCATTGAATTTATATTTGGCATTGATAAAATAAAGGATAATTTATATAATTATCGATTATAAATATTGTGTTAAACTTTTCATGAAAACTAAATAATTAAAAATTTAAGTGCAGCACAGTCGACCATTGAGTAAAGCAGCTTACAACACAAATTTAGTAAAACAAAGTATTTATAAGGCATTATAATTACACGATTCTTAAGCTATTCATTGAAGTTTATGATTTTTGAGCGAAGCAATGTATAAATGTTAAATTTTACAGAATCTCGATACCGTAGATATAAAAATTCATTGCCTATCCCAATGAAAATGAAGGTATCGGTTCTTGGCGTCAAATTAAATAAGCCTTAAATCAATTGTCTCTTATATCAAAAATCAAACTCTTATATCTTAAATCAAAATGGAAGGAATAGGGAGGATAAATAAAGTAAGCTGTGCGCCAAATATGCCGCCAATATAGAGGAGTGGGAGATTTGGCACTAGAACTGTCCCTGAAAGTCCCCGTCAATTCTCGTCTCGACAGTCGGCAGACAGCTAAACGAGACGAGATGAGACGCTTCTCTCTCCCTCCCTCTCTCTCTCTCTCTCTCTCTCTCTCTCTCTGAGTGAAGTGACAAGTGGCACTTTTCGAATTTAGCGGGCACTCGTGCCGATTTGATTTTAATGGCATGAGCAAAACTCGAGAACATCTCAATTGTTGCAATTTTCTTCTCCTCTCGCATTAATGCATTTACTTTCGCATTCCTAGCTCTCTTTTATTATCTATTTTTTGCCGAGTCATAAATTTGTCAGAACTTTGATTCCCGTGCGGCTGTTGTTTTCATGCCCCGTGACTGCATGGAATTTAATTGTCCAATAAATCAGACATAATTTAGCAATGATTTCAGTGTCAAGCCGGATAATCATTTTTATTTTTTGCTGCTCCTTCGTGCTGGACTCTCTATCTAGATATCTCACTTACGTCATTCGCTAAGTTCATCTTAATTGAACGAAATTTTGCCGAATTCACGAGAGCATCGTCAATCCTATCTAACTCTAAAATCGCAAATCTCCCATAACTCTTGCGCGTTTTTAACATAGTTTAGTAACATCTTCATATTTCAGGAATTCTTAATGCGTTTCTCGTCATTATCGTCATTTTTTTTTTTTTTTAATGCAAAATTTTTTACGTTTTAATAATATAACACTTGTGAGTGCGTAAATGCAAACTACTAATTTAGGGACGAATGAATCAAAATCAAAAGATGGCGTATAAAACAACATGTATTTGAAAAGGCAAACGGGTTCTAGCAAACAGATCCTTGGCATCTTAGGTACGTGCTCCCCTCACCGACGCATTAATAAGAATGCAACGGTTCGCAAAGCGAAATTTAAACAATTTTCGAGAGTTTAATAAGACAATTCGTCTCTTTAGCATTAATAATGTATGTATATATATATATATATATATATATAAATAATATTATCGTTATTTAAAAGCAGTGGGAGGTATGGTAATGGAAAATCCTAAATATTAATATGTTGGGTATTGATATAAGAAGAACATTGTTATTGCCTTCAAATGTTCGAAATGGTTTGCTGAATAACCAAGCCGAATGCGATGGTACGACTTTAAAATGGGAAAATTGTACTTAAAGAACATAGTTAATTGAAAACTAGAGTTGCTGGGTATATGGAGAAATCGTAACTTAATTTATTGATTAAATGAAAGTGCGAAGAGGCCGAGTAAATCAACGAAGTGTTAAGTGCAAAACGATCGTTTCGGGTAAAAATCAGCACTAACCGGTGGCAGAGGCGCCTCGAACCAGACAGCAAATAGCGGCTACAACAACAAGAACAGCGGCCACGAGACACTCGGCTCGGGGACTCCGCGCCATCCCGGTCACATCGGGCCCCACAAGTCCCCGTCTCCTGCCCATCTTCTTGGCTTGCACTCGCGCACCCACTCACACTTCTCCAAATTTCAATCTCACTGGGCCTCGCGTCCCTAGCCCGGATATTGGCTTCTCCTCGTTGCCGCGCACCTCCAGCCCCAAGTAAACGCGATTGTTTGTCCAGGGCTTCAGGGGGCAGAGCTCACATAAAGGAGGGCCGACGCGTCGATCGTCGGAGCCCCTGTGCGCCCGGGCCGCGGTAGACGGCGCATCCTCGCTCCTCTCGGCTCCTTTCCATTGTCAAGCACTGGGATAAGCGCCAAGCACGACTTCGGCTTGTCGATCTCTCAGGAAGCTCAGGATTCTCCGAGATCAAGGATACGATCACCGCGATCCACCTGGGCTCGCGGAGGTCTCCCTCCTGCCACACTTACCAGCGGCTGCTACAACCACCCCCCTCGGCATTTGATCGGAGCACCCGGGTCCTCGTGCCCTTCTGCCCCGGTAGGCCAAGCTAAGCGCGATCGTGCACCTCGGCTCGATCTTACCTGGCGCTGGCTAACAAAGGTGCGCACTGGCGCTGCGCGTAACGAAGCTGCCACTGGCGCACAGGTAAAGGGAAAGGTGAGAGGACCGAGCGCCCACCTGGTGGAGCCTGGCAGCCTCGCGAGCAGCCACGACGCCCGTTCGAGCTCGCGATCCAAACTCACCACCACCACCGGTCTCGATGCGCGATTCTATAAAATCGCGATCCACACGGCGATCGCGAAGCAAAGAAGCTGCTGCTGCTGCTCGGCTTAGCCGATTTAGCGGACGTCGCTGACGATCGGCGCGATGGCCTCGCGCGTATTATGCCAGTCCCGTGCGCTCGTATGTCACGACGGTTGGCGCGGAGCGCCTCGAGCCGCCTGTGGAATGCAACGGACAAAATCGGACCTGCGCGCATGACCGGACGCAAGCCAGGCAGCGCTCCCAGCCAATCCTCGACTTTTGTTTGGGGGCGAGCGGTGCCGCCGAGTGGGGCTGGTAACCTGACCGTCAGCCCCATCCAACGCTCGCACGCGAGTTAACGTTGACACGATTTACCGTGGCTCGAGGAGGATGGATACCACTTTCGTGTTTAGTCGCTGATGGTGATCAGGCCAAACATTGCGCTATTCAGGTGCTCTCGCATTTGCGCCATCTACAAATTTCATTCAAATCACTCCGTCGATTTTATAATTTTCCACCTAAATTATCGAGCATGTCAAATGCTTTTTGCTTCCCGTCGGAAGACACTAGGTCCGAAATTTGAAAATCTTGACATATTGATTTATCGATGTGTGAAGTACATTGAATTTCAGAAATTAAACTAAACGATTCTCCCATGATAATGCACTAATATTCTTACAATTTAGCACACATATTTAATATTGCCCAATTACCCTCTTAATAAAGAAATAAAGAATACTAAAAATAGAAAAGAAAAAACGAAATATTCATTACTTGAATTTGAAAAATTTATTATTGTTTCTTTAGTTATTATGTTTATTAATAAATAACTTGCATTGCTTTGCATCAAATCAATAATGTGCATAAATTACATATCATGATTATCGACTCGGAATGAGTACGTGGTTTTAAAAATTAAAAACATTCTTGTTGCATTGACGTTTATTCAGGCTGCATTTAACACCTTAAATGCCAATACTATTTTCCTTGTTTTTATTATTTTTTTTATTTTTTTTTTAATTACAAAATAAACTTAAAAGAAGAATCCAAGGATTTTTCCTCCTAAATGTTTTCTCCTTGCTTCTTCATGGTCCATAATACCACCACTGGTAGTTAATACGACATATCTATATTCGACAGAACGATTGAAATACATTCATCCATTTATATATTGGCAATTGGAAATAATAATAATAATTCATCAACTTACCCAAACTGACGACTGGGAAGAAGATTATTTGTCCACTTTTCGATATCTGTAATAGGGACATCGAATCTTGGTGAAATAACTCCACATTTGTTTAACCTTCCTGTAAGGTTTACTACAACCTTTCCGCTTCTGTGATCATCCACAATTTCGAATTCCCCAATGTAACCTATATTTAACGATGTTAAATGAACAAAATATAAGCAACAACATAAATAATATAAATATACAATTTAGATTCTATTTAATTACTTCAAAATTGGCAGCAATAATACATTATTCCAATATTTTATCCTCAAAAAATGTTGTCTCTCAATAATTAATGAAAGTAGAGTAACAATAATTTCTTTTCAATTTAACATAATATTGAAAGTTTTATTTTATTATCTACGTATATACGTTAAGATACAAAATTTATATTTTATAAATAATACACTATAAATTATAAATTTCTATTAATATATATATATATAATTCCAAATATGACTATCGCACTTTATAAGAAAATACAAAAGCTAAGTAATAAACAATTATTTAATATTAACTTAACACATACCCAGCGAAATTCATTATTCAAAGATTAATGAATTAATAATCACTTATTATAATGGGTCTTAATTAATCAGAACAAGATTACTAATTGCAGCTAATTATCGCAAACTTTAATTTACAATTGTTTTAATAATTATAAATTTCTATTACACAGGATTCATAAATATAAAAAATATTAATTTATAATATCAAAATTACATTATCCAAAAAAAAAAAACACTATCTCTCATTTAGCCATTTAACAGTTATTAAGATGAAATTGTTATATTTGTTTGGAAAACTTACCATGCTTCATCATTACTGTCAGAAATTTAATAATCACTTTTGAACAAGGGCGAAGGAGAACCTGCCTCTTGCCCCTTTTCTCAGCATTATTAATAGACTTGAGAGCATCGCTCAATACATTCATACGCACCATGGCTATGAAAATAATTGTAATTAGTAATATGATATAAGCAACACTTTATCAATATAATTATTTAAGAGGATTAAAATAAATTTTAAATTAAATTAAAAACACATACTCTACAATCAAGCTGTTTAAAAATAAATAAAAAATCTATTAACAGTGTATTATATATTGCTGAAAAACAATTGTACTTAATGATATATATTATAATTAAATTTAAGAAAATAAATATGTCAACAAATGCAAAATATAGGCATCTTGTAACTGCTATATACTATATAAGCTTTAACCTCAATATTTTAGCAATCACCATCATCAAGTAAACATTATTCTTAAAAAATAAATATTTCACTGTATAACTAACAAACTAAAATATCAATAATTACGATAAACTTCATTCTTTAAATGTTGATTTTATAGATTACCTGCGATTTAAAATGTATTTATTACAGGGTTATACACGCCAGATTATGCCCGAAGTAAAAGAAAATCCATTGAATTTTTAGTGCTTTCGTGGTCATAATCTACTTTATCGAGAAGGTAAGTGGACATGCGCAAATCAACTTTCGATGTACTGGAAGACTTTTGGGGCGCATTACAAATTTAAGACTAGAAAAAATGATTAAAAAAAATGTTAATACATCTAAATAAATTTTTTTAATGAATTTATTAACAATTTATTGTTAATGATGAAAATGTAATTATTAATTATTTGTAATTAATTTGTTGATTTTGGTAATATTTGATTCTGCTCACCAACTTTACTTAGGTAATTTATAATAATTTACCAAAGCTTGTAGACGAATTGCTGTTAATATAAAATAAATTTTTTACTAATTAATCGATTCGATTGAATTTTTTTATAATATTCTATTCTACAATGTTTAAGCACGCCAAACTATGCTCGATCGATAAACTCAGTTTACTATATAAATTATAGGTACACTGATTGAATGAATAATCAGCACTGTAATTATTCTCATACAGCCAATTAAGATAAATTTTAACTTTGAAAAAATATATACATAACGAAATATTTTGTAATTGAACGACTTTTAAAACTTTTACTTAATTCAATTACAAATTAAATAAAATTTAAAAGCCATTGTAAGGAGATATTGATATAATAATAAAAGATACAGAAAAAATTTTTCTATTAATAAACTTTGTACAATATATATTGTTTGTATATTATAGTCATTACAATTGGCGTTAGCAATCATTAAAAATGGAATATTTTACACGATTTTCATAAGTATATGCATTAAAAATATATTTAATGAACCAAAATTATGATAAATAAGTGCATCTGTTTTTAATTAATAAAAAATATCATTAATGATAGTTAATCATTTATCAATATGTAATTATACTTCATTATAGGAATTGTCATAGGGAATCGAAAGTTCTTATGACATTAGTGTTCTTTTCTTTTGAATTCCCTTTCAGCGGCTTCTTGGATTGTAAAATGTTATTTAATTTGATGAGGCAATTAAATGAATGATATATCGATTATTTCATTGGATTGTAAATGGTATAAAAATTCAAAAAAGCTTTTTGAAAGCTTGCACTTTGTAAAATAAGTATTATCGGATAAAATACAATATGAAGAACTCTTACTTCAAAGTCCCAAGTACTTGTATATCCAAGTTTGATGTTACGTCACACGCCACAGGTTTGAACATCCGTTCATCCTACGCAGTACTGAAAGTAGCTTAAGCTTGTTGTTGACGAAATGGCAAAAATGTACAAAAAAACACTAAACCAAATTGTCATTAAATTAGATACATAAATAATTTTCTTCAAATCACCTTCACTTTTTATATAATTAATCAATGATAATTTTGATATACGCTAATTTATATTTATAAGCAATAAACTGTGACATTTCTTTTTTTTTTTATTTATTTTTTTTTTTTATTTTTTCCATCTTTGTGCCATTTTTTTCCAACTATTTTTCAATTATCAACATAGTAAGATTAATAATAAAAGAAGCCATGCATCGAATCATGTTCCAATAAGTTATTTACAATTAATCAAAAATATTGCTTCATACGTAAAATTTATAAATAGATTTATAGAAACTCATTGATGACGTTATACATATAAATAATTCATACACAGTACTAGACATATTATATCATGACTTTCCTAAATACATATTGATAACAAACTAAACAAGAAACTAAAAACTCATATACTTATCATTTTAGTATAGTATCATCTTGAATGTTTAAAAGTATCAACAAATTTATTTTTAATTTAATTTTTTTTTATGATAAATCATAACAAAATATAAAGATATTGTTGTCGTTTTTTATCTTTATGTCATATCAAATTCCATATTTTAAAGTGTTAGTTCGAATAAAACTACGACAAAGCAACGTAATGATAGGGCAGTTCTCAGTGCATAAAAACAAAGTCGAGGAAACGACTGGATAATGATCCATTGATGAGAGCTTTCAAAAGATCCTAATGTGTGGACAGTATGATCAAGATAGTGGTTGGTTACTATACCATCAAAGAGGAAAATCGAAAAATCTTTTGGCTAAAAATTCTACCAATCGTATATACATGTATGTTTAAAAGACGAATAAGGTAATTTTTTATAGACAATAAATTTTATCAAGAATAATCGGTCAATTTCTGAGACTATCGTGATTGTGAAGCATCATCTTTATAGAGATATTTTATATATATATATATATATATATATATATATATATATATATATATATATGTTATGCCTGTTCACCAGATGCTTGTATTCGTTCTAATAGATAATACCGATTACTTATTCTTATTTAAATAATCTTTTCATCATTTGCTGAATATACCTATAATAAATCTTGAGAAGACCGTAGTTGGATAGTAATCATCCCTTTTGTAGTCTAAGAGTTCAGCATTCTGCATTAAATTTACTTTATTATACAAAAATATATAAGTTAACTGTATATTATATTTATAAAAATGCCTGACATTTTAAAAAATACTTGGACCAGCTCATTTATCATCATTCATATTATTATTTATAAATATAAGATCTATAAAACATATACAACTGAAGAAAATTTATACATACAAAGAAGATTAAAGATAGTAGTGAACAATCATAAAAAACCATAATTAAAACTGTAATTAACATAGTCAATATTGGTATTTGAAATGTAACTTGCTTACCATTACCGAGTGTAAATTATTAAAACTTCGAAATAAAACAGAAATCTTAATTTATAGAAATTTTTGATTTACATATAATCAAAATATTCACTTTTAATTTACTTTTACAAACATTAATATTCTCAACAATTAATTAGATATATTTAGACACTTAAAATTAGACATAATTAGACATAAAATTCGAATGTTAATAATTTATCTAAAGTGCAAATAAGTGAAGAAATATAAAATTGCAAATTATCACCTTGAAAAACATAATAAAAGTGTTTTGATTTGTATAAGAATGCTTTTCTGTTTCCATTTTAAATTCTTTTATTTTATGACTCAACAATCCACAATGTACAATCATTTTACTTGCTAATCATTTCTATTGATTATTGTAAGTATTCGTTAAAGGATAACTTGTAAAGAAAGACAAAGAAGTGATACATTTTGTGCACACTAGGGAAGTTCTGTATTTATTAAAAATTAAAAATTATATGTATAATAACGAATTTTAATGAAATAAACTAATATAAAAAGAAAATCAATTTTTAGTCTTCACAAATACAATAAAAAATGGGTTTCCAAACTAAATTAAATTAGAAATAAATTTTTTCATTAATAATTAAGTTTTTCTATAATATATCTATCTATAATATATTATATTAATCTAATATTAATATATCTTATATATATATATATATAGATCTTATATACATTTGACGTTTAAAACAAACTAGAAATATTAAAAATACATTATTTATCATAGAATCGATAAATTCTGAAATAAATAATATATATAATATGAATATATTAATGTTATACACTATTAATAACGTAAATAATTATATCATAATTTCCATTATTAAATGTAAAATGAATTTAATTAAATCTTTAATAAATACTAATGCATATAAAAAAATTAGCTTTAAATTTTATAAATCAGATCATATTGAAGTTGATATTTATATAAAATTTTATCTCTATGAAAATTAAAGTAAAATCTAGGGTCAAAATATTATTAGTTATCATTAAAATTGTGTAATGGTAAAATAAAATGTACATAAATTGCGTATATGAATAACTAAACATTAAATTACAAAGTAATTTAAGATCAGGTAAAAGAAATAATACATTTTTATTCAAATAGTTTAATTATTTTTATAATCAATTTTTCTATTTCATTATTCGTCGCTTTAAGTATTATTAATTATATCAAATTTAATTTATGTCAAATTATTTTCTTATAATTAAAATAGAAAATTCTGTAATTTAGCATCTATTGAAATAATTTCACATAAATACTATATATTACTTGTAAACGAAGATAAAAATATAAAAGTGCTTACAGAAATAAACAAAATCGTCTCCACGTATTTCTAGACAAGACTGAAAATTTATCTAATATATTGAAAAATATTTAATATATTTTAAAGACACCTTAAGAATAAAGAATAAAAATAAATCTTATAATTAATTGATAACACTGAATTTGAGTTAGATAAGTCCAAATTTATATATTTTTGATATAGATTATCATAATTCTTATAATACTACAAAATATCTGTGGTAATAGAAGCTACACGTGGACATATATTTTTCTGGAAATAACATTTATGTTATTAATAATAGTTATTAATAATGTGGACAGGGATTGAAAATGTTAAAATTCATATAAGCACGTTAATAAAATCTGTAGACAATGTTTAAAGATTTAGGCAATGATTTAAATTATGCTATGCTCGCTATATAATATTAATTTAAAATATGTAGTTGCTGAACGGAAACCATGGAGGTTCAGAGAATTGGTACCAGATTGGGGTATTCATTGTTCTAGTTGAGTGAACTTTTCGTGATTTATG
Source organism: Ceratosolen solmsi marchali (assembly GCF_000503995.2). Classification (NCBI taxonomy): domain Eukaryota; kingdom Metazoa; phylum Arthropoda; class Insecta; order Hymenoptera; family Agaonidae; genus Ceratosolen; species Ceratosolen solmsi. Next base: position 3,643,571 of record NW_011948421.1, on the reverse strand, counting down.
CGATATTTATGATCAGATTTGAATTAACCGGTAAATGTCCCCAGATGAAAGATAACAACATGTAAAATTATAAAAGTCTGAGAATTTTGGTCACAAGAGGTAAAACGATAACCTTTTCATAATCACCGCATATTAACCAATAAGTCCACTATATGCATCTAATACGGATTTTGATTTAAAAATTCATCACCATTACTAACATCCGAATTTTGCTTTGCATTTATAAGTTGAAAAAGATATATATATATATATATATACATTATAAAATAATACTTGTACATTAGCAATAATATTACAAGGTTATTGCTATCGAGCATTATTACATAACCGATTTTTTTCAATAGTTGCATTCGAAAAAATGCGCAACTTCTTATTAAAGTAATAAGATTATTGTTAACTTTCATAAGAATTTAGAAGAATGCCAAATAATAAATTGTTGCAAAGAATAAATATTATAGAGGCTTTTACTGGGTTAATTTTATTTAACGAAACTTAATTATAATATACAAATGAAAATCTGTTGTGAAATTTTTTGTCACTGTTCCACAGCTTAGTTGCCAATGATAAATACAATATGAAAACTCCAATTGAATAATTCTAAACTAAATATATTGTTATAGTTTGTGAACAAAAAATGTTTATATTATATGCAGATTACAGCTTGTTATTTATAATGTATAATGATTATTTTGTATAAGAGTACACTTAGAGACACATAGAAACATTACTGTATTCATCATTTAATTTCATATATATATATATATATATATACTCAAATTTTTATTTGTAAAATTAAAAAAATTTAATAAATGACTCTATAAATCAAAATTAAAATTAATATTAATAACGAAATACTATATCTGTAATTTAACTACATTAATGAATACTTAATAAATAAAGATTAAGCTATTCTTTCTATATATGTATTTGTCGGTATGTCTTTAATCTCATTTTATTTAGAAATTAGCTATTGACTTCGGTATCATTTAATTTATTTTTATTTTATATTTATGTAAATAAGCTAATCTTCGACAATTTTACAAGTCCAGATAGCGCACAGTCAGTCCTAATTAAATAAAACAGTGCATAATTTTGTAAATTCTTTGTTCAATTTACCTTTTATTTACCTTGTATATATACATATTCCATGCGCCTGTGTTTGTGTGTGGGTGTCTGTCTGTCTGTCTGTCTGTCTGTCTGTCTCTCTCTCTCTCTCTCTCTCTCTCTGTGTGTGTGTGTGTGTGTGTGGGCGTATATATGCGTGTGTGTTCTAAAAAATTCATAAAATGGGGATTACAATTGATAGACAATGTTTAAATTTACCTACAATTGTAGGTGCATATGAGTTTTTCATTCATCTTTCTAAAAGAAATTTATTTTAAATAATTTGCTAAAGTAACTAAATTTGTATTTGTAACGTCAACAAAATTTTTTTTAAAACTTTAATTAATAATATGTATATTTATATTAAATATTATATGCTGTTTAAAAACCGAAATAATAATACGTAATTCTTTACAAGCCTTAGAAATAAGTATTAATATTAAAATTTTAATTTAGATTGTTTATATAGAAATGCTGCAAACGAGTCCGTAATATATATATATATATATATATATATATATATGAATGCAATAGGTATATTCCAATTTTATGTACTGTACTTGATCAATTTTTAACAAGCAATTTGCAAAAAATAAAATAAAATTTTTTGTATAATTGTCGTTAAGGAGAAAATAAATTATATTTCCGGCAATTGAATATTTACTTTAATAAAAAATTTTGTTGTAATCGTGTTAAACGAAAACATTATTAGACGATTATATTACATTGTTCGACAAACGTATAACTAGAGAATTAAAAAATCACATATTTAAAAAAATCAAGTACATTATATTAAAAGAACCTCAAATTAGATTAGCGATTCAGGCACTCACTTATGCCAAAAATAATAAACTGTGTATGGATAATTATTTTATGGAAATTATGTTACATAGAAGATTTTCAGATAAAAATAATAGCACATTCATAATTTAAAAGCAATTTATTTTGTTTTATAAGGAGAAAATAATAATAGAAGAGCTGAAATTCAACCGATGACAGCAATAGCTAAGCAACAAGTAAATAAAAATTTGTAAAATAATATAGTTGAAATAGTTTATTTTTAAAAAATTCTAAAGTACGTTAAACATATTAGCATAAGCAATTGGATATTGTGAGAATTTATTTTGCAAATTTATATATTGCGCTCTAAAAGCGAAAGTCTTTTTTTTATGAAAAATTGTGTTATGTTAATAATTTAGTTGCTTCTCTTTAGATTGTTGCTTCCTTATTCATCATTGCCAATTTGACAACATTTAATCTTTATTAATAACTATCGCTATAATGAAATATATTGTAATAAATATATCGTAAGGATAATGTTAATCTCAAAGATGAACGTAGTAGTAGTAGTTGGTGTTTACGTAGAAATTCCATGTTTTTGTATTTGCGCTTAAAAAGACTTAAAAAGGTGGATCTTATAATTCTAACTACAGCCGACTAGATTTTAATTAAAATTATCACACCTCCTGTCTCGAAATTTGTACTTGGTTTTCATTTCTTGCACTCTTGTCACATTATCATCCAAGATTTAATTACTCCGCGATACATCGCGGCTTCATAAAAAATTAATTTCATCGGTCAGAAAAGCATTGATTTTCGTCGTCAACTGCCCGTGTTTACCAAAAGACAGTGGTGAAGAAAAAAAAAATTGTATGCCTAAGGACTGTAAAAGAGAGAAGAGCACAGTAGATAAATGATTAAAGTGTTGCAAAAGGAAGGAAGGAAGGAAGGAAGGAAGGAAGGAACGAAGGAAGGAAGGAAGGAAGGAAGGAAGGACGGAAGAAAGAAAGGAAGGAAGGAAGGAAGGAAGGAAGGACGGAAGAAAGAAAGGAAGGAAGGAAGGAAGGAAGGAAGGACGGAAGAAAGAAAGGAAGGAAGGAAGGAAGGAAGGAAGGACGGAAGAAAGAAAGGAAGGAAGGAAGGAAGGAAGGAAGGACGGAAGAAAGAAAGGAAGGAAGGAAGGAAGGAAGGAAGGACGGAAGAAAGAAAGGAAGGAAGGAAGGAAGGAAGGAAGGACGGAAGAAAGAAAGGAAGGAAGGAAGGAAGGAAGGAAGGATAGAAGGAAGGGAAGGCGATTTAGTAAATAGACATTCGTTAGCGACTACTATGATCAGTTACTATAACGCGGCAGAGCAATTCTACTAATGGACGGCCAAGCAGCAGATAGATCGAGAAGGTCCGGCTACGTCTATGTATAGACTCGGGCAGCTCCTGTAGCGATAGCTTAAACCATGGGCTGCGATGGCCTATCGCGAGCCCCTGGCACACGATACCAATGACGGAACATAACAAGATCTATTGTCGAGTCGCTCCGGAGGCTGACGAACGAGAGCGGCCCGCGTGTCTATCTTTCCCGATACCCGCTCGCCCCTTAAGCAAGCACACGAGCGGCTGAAGGAAGCCCGCGAATCGAGCGCGATCCCGTGCCCGAAGGCCGCGAGCCTCGCACGGGCTCTCCCACACCGATGCGCCCACTATTCGCTCGTACACTTCCGAGGGCTTTTGACGCGGTCGTTCCCCCACCCCTCGTCTCGTCAAACAACACTTATCCGGCGGTGATATTATTCCCTGTCGACGCTTTCTCTTCTCTTTAATCGGGACCGAGTCCCAGATTAAGAGCTAATGGCTGATGGTCATAAATTCGCCATTAGCCGCCTCGATCGTAACGATTATATCACGGGCTGACCTTGTAGAATTCCTGGCCGAGACCACTGAGCGACGGTGGCAGCGGCACCAGTAGCCAACGCGGGCGCATAAGATCTAAGAGGCCTGCATTCTGAAAAAGAGAGAAGGAGCTATCGGGGCAAGAGAGATGGAAAGGTGGGTCGGTAAGACAGGCCATGACCTTGAGCCATCAGCACGGTATGACGAATTTCAAAGCGTATGGCATCTCGAGGAAAGATTCGCGACAGCGAATCGCGATCGTCCCTCGCGATTTCGAGATCGGCCAAGACTCGCCACCGGATATTATTGCCTTGCTCGTTGCTCTCTTAAAAAAAAAAATAGTCGGTGTATGCAATGGCTGCCTCGCTCGATAAAGTAGAGGCTCGCTCGCATGTACACGCACACGTATGGGCGCACACGCACGATTCTGCTAGCGAATGCCGTGCCGTCGACCGTCGACAGGCAAGCGAGAGAGTAGGAAGAGGCTAAGGAAGACACGAGCTCGAGCAGGAGAAAGACAGTGAGTAATAGAGCGCGATAGACAGGGACAGAGTGAGTAAGTGAGTGAGTGAGTGACTGAGAGAGAGAGAGAGAGAGAGAGAGAGAGAGAGGAGCAGCGCCAGAGAGGAACGAACTGAAGAGGCTCGAATCGGTCCGTGTGTCCGTGGTCGCCTCGCTCGTAGCTCCGTCAACTCTGATTTCTCGTTCTCGCAGTCGTCGTTTACATCGACGTGGAGTATTAAGTGTTGTGCATCGTTGTCGATCGTCGGCTCGGCCTTTTCTTGGTCTCGTACTCGCGCGTCGTGTCAGAAGAAATTGCGGCCGCTGCTCCATCCGCGGAGAGCTTCGAATACCAAGGCTTCGCACACCTGGCGGTTCTCACTTTTGGAAGTGTAACTCCTGGGCCAACAACGTAGACCATCTCCTACGTCGTCATCACTTTTTGCAAACGTGCGTCTGCTTTGCCCCTTTGGATCAGTGCGCGCACAGATAGACAAATATATATATATATATATATATATATATATTTATATTTATATATATGTATATGCATATGCATATATATATATAAAGAGAGAGAGAGAGAGAGAGAGTGCGTGCGCGCGTGTGTGTGTGTGTGTGTGTGTGAGTGAGTTAGTGAGTGAGTGAGAGAGAGGAGAGAGAGAGAGAGAGAGAGATAGAGAACGAGCGAGCGAGTGAGAGAGACTGTGAAAAAGGGGAAAAGAAAGAAAGAGAGAAATAGGGAGAACAGACAGAAGGCAAAGAAACAGAAAGAGCAAGGAAGATATATATATATAGGTAGGGAGCGAAAGAAAGAAAAAGAAAAAGAGAGAGAGAGAGAGAGTACGGAGTGTAAGTTAGCTAGAGAGGGTGGGAGAGGGCCAGGGAGCACATTAGAGGCGTAGCGCCAACGTCTGAACCGTCGTTGCTCTCCTCGTCATGCCGTCGATGCCGTGCACCCGAAGGACGAGGACGATCGACAATGTATATTGACATGGAGCTCGCGGAGGTTTCCCCGCTCCGCGGGCCATCGGCTTCGATCCCACGAGTCTACTAGCTTTATTACCAAAAAAGGTTCATTCACCTCTCGCTCTGTCTCTGTCCTGTGCTCGCTGATCGCCCGTTCGTTGGATCCTTTCGGAGCTCCTTGCGTCCTCGTGTCGCGCTTTGCAAGAGCAGCGACGTTAAAATCCTCGCAAGCTCACCTTACGCAAGGCGCATGACGATGGCGTCAACTTCGAGCACCTCGGCCCAGGTACTCTTGAACAAGGGCAAACGAGGCGCATCCGCCTACATCCATGCTGAGTGTAGTAATGCCGCCCTCGGATCCAGCTGTCCTCATCATCTCAACGAGTTGCTGGACATCTTGCTTATTCCCAGCAAACCTATTGATGACTGGGAGACCATTGACTGGTGTAAATGGCTCATGGCTGGTGGACGGACCCCCGATGAGTTTGCTAATACAGGTGTGCTATTATCGCTTTGTTTTATCAGAGGGGAAGTAATATTTAATCAAAAACAGTTGCGATGGCCATTGCTTTAGTAAGATTGCCCTTTAGTAACCAAGATTACACAAAATTGGATTCATTCCAAAATTTATCAATCGTTGGTATTGCTGTATTTATAACTATATTTTCTTTTATTTTAATTTCTGTTGTAATATGATCTTTACATAGCATAATTCATCAAAATTGCGCATACAAATTTAATTATTTTATCCATTGGTTGATTATCATTTGATTTTAGTGAGAGTCTACGACAATGCAACGACATGTGGTCTAGTTTGGACACCCAATTTTGTGGCGTATCGATGCCGTACCTGTGGAATTTCACCGTGTATGTCACTGTGCACCGAATGTTTTAAAAAGGGAAATCATCATAGGCATGACTTTAACATGTTTCTTAGTCAGGCTGGTGGAGCCTGTGATTGTGGCGATACTTCTGTTATGAAAGAAACAGGGTGAGAATTGGTAAATTCATAATATCTGTTTTATTTGTAAAAGTTTTTATAAGAATTTTGTATCATAGATTTTGTGACAAACATGGGCCAAAAGCTGCTGTTAATAAGTCAGCGGCACCATCTGATTTGATGTGCGTTGCCGAAGCAATAATGCCAAGGATAATATTAAGACTTATTCAACATTTAAGAGAAAACTGGTAAGACTCAATTTACTTAGTTTTTTAAGAAAATAGGCATTCTGACTATTGGTTCGATAAGAATTTCAATAATAACTTTATACACTGATTAAAATTATGTAAATGTATTGTAAATCTGAACATTAATATCTTTTTTAGAGTTTTATGGGTTCATTCTTGAAATCTAATTTTCTTGATGGAAAAATAATTTATTTCTATATTCTTTGTGAAAAATATTTAACTTTTATTAATAATTAATAACTAATTTTCATATATACTTTATTCAACGATTTTACGAAGAAGAAAGGATTGATTATCTTTCATTATAAAAAATTTTTCAAAATAATTATTTTTATTCCTTACAATAATGAGAAATATTTACTTGATCATTGATATTGAATAAACATAAAACAGATTATTATTATATATAAACATGTGCTTAATATAATGTATATATATGACAAGAGTAAGAAAAAGTATAAAGTATATAAAAAAAATCTAACCTGACTCTATATTTAAACCAGATTGTGCATTTAATATTGCATATGTGATGGATATTCACATCTACACTATTAATTATTATTGTTTTATATTCGTATTTACAATCGAGGTGCAATTTTTATCTTAACGAATAAATAATTTAATTTGATCTCTATTCGTTATAATTTAATTATCACAGTAAAGTGGGCCATCCTGACTATAAAGGTGCAATTCAGGAAGCTGATCCTTATTTAAAAATGCTGCTTGATTTAAATAATATGGGAGCTTTAATGAGATGCGTAATGACAACAGCTCTTACAAATCCTCAAAAGTATCGTGGTCTTATGGACCCTTCATGTTTTACTGGGCATTCCGAGTACGATCATTACTGTCAGGACAGTAATAAAATATATCAAGATGCAATTAAAGCTCTACCAAACCCAGAACCACCGCACGAGTACAAAGGTAAAATGTGAAAAAATAATCAATTTTATACGTGTTAAATTAATACCCTTGATATTATAATTGTACTTTATAAATATAAATGCATTACATAAATAGAAATTATATAAATTATACAAATTGAAATTGTTTGTATTAAAAATCGTAACAAGTCTTAATATTGATTACATATATATCAATGTGGATTTTTTTTTGTAGAATGCGCATCTTTACAAGAGCATTTGGAACATACAACATTTCTAGAAGAACTAGTGTTTTGGACAGTAGCTTATGAATTTCCCCAAAAACTTGTTTGCTTACTGTTGAACATGTTGCCTGACCCGGACTATAAAGAAGCGCTGACACGTGCTTTTGTTTTACACTACAGTAGGATATCAATGATGTTAGAACGTTCTACCGATCCTGATACCTTAAGCAACAGAGTCGTTCATGTCAGCGTCCAGGTAAGATTATACTAAATTTTCTTCTTTTAATTTAGGCTATATTGTTTATCAATAAATTTATAAACAAACAATCTTATTATGTACTAAATGCCTTATAAGAACTATATATATATATATATATATATATATATATATGAACAAATAGTTTTTAAACTAATTACTTACAATACGTCCATTCTTATAAACTCATGAATTATAATAAAAGAAAAATTAGAAAAGTGTATTGTAAATAGAGTTTAAAATAGCATTAATTTAAAAATCTTAAATATAAATTATGTAAAAAAAAAAGAATTCGATTCAAATATATGAAATCAATATGTCTACTTACACATGCCGATGTACCATGTGTTATCTTTGATAATTAAATCTCATATTTAATAACTACTTTCCATTTAAAAGGATCCTCCATTTAAAAGAAATCTTTATATTTTTAATCCTACTAATTAGTTAAATTTCAGTAAGAAATAATTAAGTGAATATTAAAGTATAGTTTATTCTTCTATAGTTTCGTCACCTTTTAAAAATATGTTACTTTTATGTATATTACGATCATCTTAAACTATTACTGAACAATTTTTATCATTTGTCATATCGGAAGAAAAACACATAATAATTCAGTATAAAGCTTGTGAAATGATTAAATAACATATAGTTTATAATTGTAATATGGAGGAAATTTCCTTATATATCAAAAATAAATATAAATAAATATACGAATATATATTATTCTATTAGTGTTTAGTATAATTAAAAAACAATTTATAGACTAAATTGAAAATTTGTACATAAGATAAATACCTATACTATCGACTCATTTCTTGTCAGATTATATAAACAATTTAACAGAGTGATATTGAAATTTATATATAAAATTTAATTGTTTGTAATACAAAATATTAAATAACAAATAATTTATAGACGAATTATATTTCTCCTAGGTTTATAAAATCAATTATATTCATCAAATTTTCAAATTTTGAGTTCATATGAAGTTGAAATAATAATACTTTAATATTGATAATTTATGATTTTACAAAAATATAATAATTTGTATCGATCACACATACATATATTTATACAATTGTATAAAAAATTATAAATATTAAACAATTTATTCATATTTACTTTCATATATATATATATATATATATATATATATATATATATGTGTGTGTGTGTGTGTGTGGGCTATAATAGGTTTAAAAAATTGTATGATATTGATTAATGAACTTAGCAACTGTTGAATAATATTTAGGTTAATCTTAAAATATAATTTAAAATGAACTAAACAGAAATACAAGAATGAATAAATACTTTATTTAATTGAAATTGACTGCGTACGATCATGTTAAGTTTTTTTAAGCAAACAAAATTATATATTTTATATCACTAAAATCTATCACTGCTTTTATATAAAAGTTATACTAACAACGAAATATCTATATTTTTATTCATATTTTTTGTAACAGAATACTCCTAATATTATGAAAGTAAAGTATTTTAAAATACTGCATGGCATATAAATATTAATGATTATTCATTTAAATGATACATTTATGCATATCATAATTATCATAAATTAAATTGTACGATAGCAATGTTTTTTCTTATTAGTAATTTAATTTAAGTAAATATATTACAAAAATAATTAAGTAAGAAATTGTCCTAAAATATAATTTTACTCTATTTTTACAGTCGTTTGTAGCAATAAACTATTATATAGAAAACCATTATATAGTGATATATTACAAATATTATTTGACTTTCTGCTACACATTTATTATTTTTCAATGTTTTTCATAATTCTTAATTACTTAATTACTGGAAAATATATGAGTTACTGTTTAAAATTGTTGGCTTTCATTTAATACAGAGTTTTATAATAAATATATGTATTGTAAGTAAACTTTCTTGAAAGTAATTCATATCAAATAAATTTATTACTTACATTATATATATATATATATATATATACACACACACACACACACACACACACACACATGTTTACTTATGTGTTGCATTGTATATGAAATAAATTTAGTTAAACATTTTAAAAACATGTTAGACTTATACATAATATAAATATATACTGAATAACAATATTGGAACACAATTTAATGACAAACTTTTACATAAATTTTTCTTTATTTATTTTATTTCTATTATATTGGATTATATGATATTTTCAATTAAAGCTTAAGATTCTTGTAATTAAGTAGGATTAAGTAAAAATATTTACAAAATTACGGTTCATATAGAAGAATATTATTTTATTTTGAAATTTATATTTATTGTAATTATGTGTTTCAGAATTCTCAAGTTTATTACAATGACATTTTAATAACATATAGATTCAGTATATTATAATTTATATAATAATTAATATTAGGTCATTATTTGAAATTGAAATTTAGAAAAACAATCATATAATTTGAATACTGAATTTGATTCTCTACCTTCTATGATTTTTACATGCAATGAAAAAAAAGTTTGATAAATAGAATAGGTTACTTTGATAATTACAATAATCCCTTCGTTGATTAAATTTCACCTACATTAAAATAAGCTATTATAACTTTGAATAAAATACATCTTAATCACTTTACTTCGATAAACAAATATCTTTTACAAGTGTAAATAATTATTTTAAATTGATAAATTAGATTATATTAAAAATAAATACACATTTCTTTTATACTGATAATATGTTTTGTTTTGCTATAGCTATTCAGTAACGAAAGTCTGGCAGTTAGAATGGTTGATCAATTAAAGTTACTTCATGTTATGGTGATCAGTCTAAAGTACATGATGAGCAAAATTTTGATTCAAAATACCCTTCATGGTAAATATATATTTTTTTATTTATCCATAAGTATAAAGAAATACTATTATAATTAATTGTTTATACATTTCATAGATCCAGACAAAAATTTTCATTATGTAGTCGATTGTGGTCGACAAGTGATGAAAGAGCATTGCTATTGGCCCCTCGTTTCCGATCTTAATAATGTTTTATCTCATAAACCAGTTGCCCAAAGATTCATGAATGACATTGCTTTGTTAGAAATGTGGTTTGATTTTCTATCTATGTTTCAAGGTAAGAATATCATCAATAGATTATAAGAAATAAAATTTTTAAATAACGATTTTCTTAACAGTTAAAATATTATAAGTTATAGTTTTTAAATTTAATTTCACGATGTGTTTAAGATAATTAATAATGAAATTTATATAAAACTATAAATCTGTAAATACTTTGACATTGTTTTGTAAATCATTTTCGTTTTAAACCGCTGTTATTCATTAATTTTAATTATTGATATTGATTATTGTAACCTAAAACAGATTATACCGTACTTTATAAGATTGCATTATGTTAAGTAAAATATAGGCATCGCTTTGTTTCTCACAATTTAATTACATCCTATAAATTATATGAGAGAAATACTACTGTCTGTTGTAGGTATGAATGTCAATCAAAGAGAATTGAGTCAACATGTTGAATTTGAACCGAATACGTATTATGCCGCATTTAGTGCTGAACTTGAAGCGAGTGCATATCCAATGTGGGCACTTGTTTCGCATCTTCGAGGACCTGAAAGTGCTTTACTTAGCCGTCGGGTATTAAATTTGTGTCTCACAGCGTTACAAGATTGGTTAGACGCAGTAAATTATACCCATCCAAATGTGGTAAAGTCAAAAAATTTTAAATTATCAAAGTTATAAATAATCTAAATTTTGGCTATAACAGAAGGAATATAAATCATTGTCCATATTTTTTCACTATGTTATTTAATGAATAAATGAATGTTTATTTCAATTAAATACTATTTGTACGAATGAGCTTAAAGTAAACATTAATTATAAAGTTTTTCCAGTATGTTATTAAAAAATTTTGAATTTTATTCGTTTTATTGTAAAATAGAAATGGGCAATTAATGTATTATATTTAAAGATAATATTTGGTTACAGAGTGACAGTCTTCAAGTATCATTTCATTTGCCTCTTCATCGATATTATGCCGTCTTCTTATGCCAAGCAGTGCGACAACAAGGTGCAACATTAAATGATTTGCTACCTCCCACTGATATGCTTCATTTACTCATGATGCATCCACTACGTGTCCAGGTAAGACATTTTTGCCACGTTTACTGTATCATTTTTAATGGATCAATCAATTGAGCGCAATTTAATTGCTTGCTGCTTCATTTATATATATATATATATAATATAGGAAAATGAAATAAAATATTTGTTTTTATTATAAATTTATATTGACATTAAAAAATGTTATAAACATAATTTTCTAACATTACAATAAGTTCTGAACAAATTTATAATTATTTTCTTGTTTATTAATAAAATAATAAATAAAAATATCGTTCAGAATTCATATAAGAAGATATTCTATTAATAAAAAATAATAAATGCAGTTACTGTGAGTTGTTAATAACTATACATAAATAAAGATATAATTTCTTTACTTTGTTTATAAAAGTTTTTGTCATCGAGTAGACTTGAATATAATTAATTATGAACATTAAGCACCACCTCAGTATCAAAGATTATTGTTATTCTTTGGATCGACAGTCGTCTATAGTTATATGTAGTTTATTTTTTTTTAAATATTTAATATCCTTTAAACGTTGTTTACACTGTCATCGTTCTTCGAATTAACGGGCACCGAAAGCGAACTTTCAGCATGCATGTGTGGCTCAAAGTTGTACGTAATGGCCTTGAGAGCTAAGAAGCCTCCGTAACCTTCGCGACCTTTATGGAAAATGCCAGCACCTGATAAAGGCATCGGTGGATTAGGTATGACTGGCTGTATATCTATGAAAGGTACGGTATTCTGCGCAGCATCCTTTTCTAAATCAGTAGGTTGAAATAATAAAAATTGATTTGTCTGTGAGTCAATTACCGATTGGGCCAAAGATCGCGTTGGAATATCGGGTTTGTTGAGCTGCAATTCGATTCTGCAAAACGTAATGGAAAAATAAAAAATGATATTAAAAGTTAATGATTGTGCAATAAAGTCTATTTTTTAGTTGTAAACTTACCGTTTTTTCACTTGATGTATTTCACCATTTAGACCATACATTTCGCTTGCTTCTGTATTGTCATGTGAATCCCAAAGGCTTTTTTCTGGGATAAGTTTTCCCGAAGTAAAGTTAAAAGGTGTCGTTCGAATCTCGAGATTTAAATGAGCACCAATGATTCTGAACTTAAGTCCAGTAAGTAAATGACCTTCTGGCGCATCAAGGTCATCCAAATCTATAGCTCTCTTTTCCCACATAATCGTATGATAGTCAACGTGTTCCTTGATATTTTGATCGGTAATAGAATAATTATCAGCTTCTTTCCACTCGATGGTACTGCTATTTATACCTCCATATGGAAGTAGCTTTCCCTGCTGAATCTGTATGTGAATTATTTGATTTCGTTTTATCAGTTTCATCCCTGTAACGACCCTGAAGCGAATGATGAGAAATAAAATTAATTCGTTAACAATCGACAGCGGATTTCGGAGATTAATAGAAACTTATGACTCACTTGTTATCTTGAACGTCGGAGCTGACATCCCGCAAATTGAAGTACCTATGGGAGCTGGAATTATGATCATCGCAGAAGCACATGCAGTAACTGCAATGCCAAAATAGCCAACGCCACCAACTGTCGACCTTCGTTGTACCTTGATTGCAGGTACCCTTCTTGCCGTACGTCCTGCCATTCTCGTACTCGACATACTCGTATCGCCGATCGCTCTTACTTTCCTGTTTCAATCATAAAGTTTCAATAATAAAGCATCATATCGTCAGTAATTTGCAGCATCAATATGTAAAACGTACGATGTACAATAATAACAAATTAACGACTCACCGACGGACATATCCACATATCCGAATCGACATATTGGCAGTTGACCAATTTTCCATTGCAAGGCCGCTGTTCATTACAAAACTGATTTTGGTAGCATCCGTATACCCTAGAATAGCTATAGTACTCGCAATTTTCCTTACACGTTCCTAGGGGATTCATATCAACTTCGTTTACAATATACCCTTGAACCATTTTAATGTTGGTAAAGGTACTCTCTAGAATATCAATCAAAGAGAGATAAATTATTCATCGTGTTATCGTGCCGATTGTTTATAGAAATAATTGAGAAATTGTTTTAACTAACCAGGCTTGTGCTTGCTAGGATCACACTTCCAAATATCCCTCGGCGCTATAGCCATAGCCATTTTTACGGCACGAAGCATTTCTGATGCTCTAGATATAGATTGTTCTTGTATCTCTTCCATTTCCTTTGTGAAATTACCTGTTTTTTTTTTTTTTTTTTTTTTTTTTTCAAAATTAATAGTATATTGATTCAAATTACTACTCGTAGCGTGAAATACTGAAAAGGAAACAATAATTATCCTCACCTATTTTGTAAAACTTTAAAAAAGTCAATGAAAATTGCATCATTGTGTAACCCTTGATCTCTATGAGAGCAATAGTCTTGTAAAGATTGTACAGTAGCTGCTGTGAAGACTGTTCCGTGTTGCATATTTGGTTTGACGCTTCCTATTCGAACAAGGCAAATCAAATAAACAGCAATTAATGATTTTAACGATCATCTTCGCGTCGTGATTTCGTATGAATATTAACAAAAATTATTGTTATTTTTTGCATGTGCGTCAAAAAATTAACCGTTAGGCGAAATAGAGGAACTTTCTAATTAAATAAATACAATGATTAAAGTAGAATAAAAACAAAAGCCTTATGATCGTTGATGCATAATGGATTTTAAAAGCGCGATTATATTTGCACCGAGCAATACCTTATAGGCTGACACGAACAATCTCTGATTAACAATAAAATCGGCAATTCTTTCTTGAGCTGGCGGTATTGAGGCGTTAGCGTCGTTCAACACAGTCTTTGCAAAGTTAGACCACTGCTTGTCATCGAGCGTTTCCTGCTTATCGATCAGATCTCGCTGCATCTTCCTAAAGGTCATGTAAATGCCTTCGATACTTCGCATTTCCGCCTGCGTACGTGCCCATAACCAAACCGTGTTAAGTACGCCGAGGTATTGCTCGAGATTCCGTGGGAACCAACGGTCTATATCGTCACCTATGTTCTTATATCTCTTCACGAGATTCAAAAGCGTTTCTTCCTTCCTATTAATGCTGGATTCCGATTCATGTTCATTACCAATGCGTAGTATTTGTTGGCGCAGTTCCTCAATTTGTATAAATTCCTTTGCAGCTGTTATCGATAGGACAGTCGCACCCAGTGATATAAGTATCACCGCCACTATTTTTATATCCATTTTCATAATGTTGACTTTATCGAGATCTTTGTTTTATACTGTGAGGTGAAAAAGATTTATTTATTTTACACGTTATCGGATCGACAGTATTGCGTTATGAATAGCCATGTTTGTTTTCCCTAAACATATTATTTTATTTATTTTATTTATTTTTTTCTTTTTTTTTCGTTTTTTTTTTTCTCTAAATTTTTGGCTCTCGTTAATTCTAAATTACGATTTGCCACGATTTATTCGATTAAACGAGCGCGAGCTATCATCGATTGAGATTACCGTAATTTTTATTTCTCTTCACTTTAGGCTTCCATAAAGTTCTTTAATTTACATTTATTTATACAACGAAACAAAAATATCTGTTGAAAAAAAAAAAAAAACTATTTCATAAATAATTGTCTGAAAATCTACTCAAATGTTCAAGAACAACAATAACAATAATGACAATAGAAAAACTACAACTACAACAATAATAACGGTACTGATAATAATGCACAGAATCAAAATGTAAATTAAACGTAAGCCGAGTGAAAATTTCCGAGCTATTATTACATACAGACGTATAAAAAGTAAACAATCATTTCGACCTCCTTTAACTTGTTCAATGGCCAAGGAAATTGTGGCGTATCGCTCCTAATTAGTAAATTATATCGAGTCGCAGGCTTTACAAAGGAATTCACTAATGTAGAGACACAAATGAAAAGCAATCGATAGGCACGACCTCGCGCTGTCAAATCGACTGAATCAGCTGTATGAGATAGCAAAGTAAGGAAAAAATAGACTCTTCCTCAGGCGTTTTCACAGATTGTCGATCGAGGTTGAGCGACAGCTGCGTGTTCGACTTACCGCGCGAATGACAAGACAACGTCGATGCGGGCTAAACTACTCCGGCATTAGGCGCACCAATAATAAAATAACGCAGACAAGCGCGCGTATACACGCGGCAATGAATTTTAATCGACAGCAATAAGTGCAGGTTAGTCTATTGCACTATCGGTATAATCACGGGACACTGACCGCTCCAAGAGCATACATAAGAGCACCGACACACTTTCCCCGTAATCGAAATATCGGCAAGATGTCGCGTTCCTTGAGTAAGAAAGAGCCAGCGTTGCTTGGCTAACTTTGACTGCGCAAGGAAGGACACTCTGCTCGTGTCGGACTCTCTTTCTCTCTTTGTTCTTACGCGCAAGTACGTGCTTCCACCACATCCACTCTATGCCTTCCCTCTCTCTCTCTCTCTCTCTCTCTCTCTCTCTCTCTCTCTCTCTGTGTGTCTGTCCCCTTTGATATGTCGGAATTTTAAAACACAGTCTGCTTGCTCCTGACAACGCAGCAGCGGCAATGACAATCGCTCGCCCCAAGCTGGCACAAGCCTCTTTATGACCCAGCTCTCTTTCTCCTTCCTATACTTATCCCCCCCCCCCCCTCCCCCTCCCCCTCCAACCCCTTCCTGCGTTGTCGCGCTCGCTCTATCTTTCTCACGCACGCTCACTTGATGCCCTTCATATTTCATCCCGCGATGCTTTAACAGCCTCATTTGCATTTTTTAAGACACCATTTAGTTCAAAAACTTTTGCTCGAAATGATAAAAATCATTTTTCAATATTGTGCCCTCTGCGTGTATATGTGGCCTCAACTTTTCCCATGCTCACTCTCTAATATTTGAAAAGTGAAATACACAACGATTTCTCAAAAATTCCTCGTCATACATCTTTTCTTTTTGTTAATTGTATTTGTCATTTGTCACGTTATAAATTGGTAATCATAACTACATTACATAATTTATGGTGCTTACGAAATCTGTTCAAACAATACCACATTATTAGCAAATTTTTTTTATATATATACACAAATCATTGATATTTGTGTTTTTATTGATATAATACCAAGACGCGGTATTTTGCGTATTGTTTTTATACTTTTGAAATACGTAAAAGTATATTAGTTATTTATTATAATTAATAAAGAATAAAATTGTAAATTTTACGATAAACTATTTAACTCTAGTAACAAGAAAAAAAAACTGCTGTAATACGCTACTATTTGCAAGCATCAAATGTTTGGAATGTGAAGATGTAATATGCGAGACCTTGTAAATTTGCTGAACGGATAATAATTCTAATGAAACAATCAACTTTTATAAAAACAAGCTTATTTATATTTGAACTTGAAATATTATTCATAAACATTTACTCGTATGAAAAATCTGCTAAAAAATTTTCAAATAGCTTAATTTGCCTTATTAAAAAATGCAAATAATTATAGCTTACTGACGACTAGTTTAATACATTTACGGGGGCAGATTCAAAGATCAATTATACATTTTATAATCGTAATTGAAACATTTGTTGATTATGTAAAAAAAAAAAAATTGTATATTAAAAAAAATAATAACATAAACTAAGATAACGTTTAACAAGTATTTCATACTAAAAGTATCGGCATTTTATAAAATTAATATATTTAAACAATCCATATGATTATTTAACAGTAATATACGTTATAAATATTTTTAACTACTATATTATACTAAAAATAATGCCATTTTTTTTTCCCCCAAAAATAATACGAATTTGTACTAATACAAAACAATAATAATACAATTGCCGTAAAATACTATTAATACTAGGATAATTTTTATAAATAATAAATGGAAAAATAGTGCGAAAATAGTATTCATGTTGTAAAATGATTTCGTTCTGTTTGAATTTAAGAAGATAGAGTTGGTGGAGAGGCCAAACATATATATTTCTGTATGTAACAATATATTGCAAAGCTAAGGCACATTGGACAAATAATTCTAAAAAGAAATCATGCCGAACACATAATATATATTTTTCGAAAAGACATAATTTATAATATTATGGTAAGTGGAAGGGATAATTGGATTGTATTTTTATTTTCGCGGGAATTGATGGGAGAATAATATTATTATAGGATATATAGGATGTATTGTGATCATTTGAAATTTATGAATAATGCACGTACTATCAACTTTATACGAATGAAGTTTCATTTGCTTGAAAAATATTTAGTCTGTGGTGTAGCCGGCTTATACGAGTCTTATATGTAAATAATATATCGATTAGCTCTCCCTTCACCGAGCATACAAAGAAAACCTTGCCATCCTCGTTCGTTTTACATCCGTTCGACATGTGGCAAAAAAAAAAAAAAAAAAAAAAAAAAAAATTATTGTCGTTTATTCTTTTCCTACCATTAAATTCGGAAGAACCTTAACGCTCTATTTATACCAAAAAATAATACGTAACAAGTTAAAAGTATAATACTGATTTGAAGTTAAGCGTAGTGGTTGGTTGTCGTAATTTTTTACAAACGTATCTTTAGCAGCTTAATTAACCATAGCATTAAGATTGAAAAATGTTAGATAATTCATAAGATAATTATTGATGAAATTGTAATAGAATGAGATTTCTGACTTTTACACGAGAATGAAAATAAGAGAATAGTCGTGACGATAAATTGAAAAGGGCCGGAAGGATGAAGGAGTGGGTCGAGACGAGACCACCATACCTTTATATGTTTAGCCAATAGATACAGGATACTGTTGTGAAAGACATTCTCATTCCACTGGGTAGGTACAACGATACGATGTATTATCTCAAGAATATTTGGTATGGCGTTGAGATTCGAGCTGAGTGTACTCTTTGCAAAGTCTTCCAAGGTGTATTGCTCGTATTTACTTGGTGAGAGAGAATACCTTATGAAATTCTGATATGCGCTATCAATCTGGTTGATATATTTCCAAAGATCGTTCATTCTACTGTCCAGCATCAATTTCTCTGGAAGTTTTGTTACGATTGTATCTAGGACGAAATTATTTTTGTTCTCGAAGTTCCTATCATAAAAGTCAATTTTGCGTGAAACAGCGTTGATATAATTTATCAACTGTTTCTCAAATTTCCGAACGGGCGGAAATTCCAGTTTTGCATCATGTTGTATGGGATAAACCAGTCCGTATATCTTTAGGGTATCGAAACCAATATCCTTGATTGTGTTTAATATGTCGGCCATATTACTCAATCCAAAGTCGAAGCAGTTTATGTCATTAGAGAGCAGTAGTAATGCGAAGATGAACAGGAGGACTCCAGACTTGGACATGTTTGTGAATTAGGTTTCCTCCTTCGGTTGATGCTCGTCACCTCCTCCCCTTTGGTCGGTTGGTCGGGGAAATAAACAAAAAAATTTGCGGTCCACACTTTTTTTTTTTTTTTTTTTATTTTATAAATTTACATAAAATGCAAAAACTCAGTCGCAAACGAATAAAGACGATTTGCCAATAAATGAATCGTAAATCGAAATAAGGAGAAATTATGGAATGTCCCGTAATATCTTCAAAATATAATACCTCCGTATTTATCGTTCAACGCACTGCAACACTACCCTCCTCGCTCTCGGTATGTTTGGTTATGTATTAGTATTGCGACGCTATTTATCCAAAGTAATACCCAACAATACTCTAGCACAGATTATAAATATAATATTCAACAGCCGACCGTTAACCTCACATCTCCTTTCCTACTCACTCTCTCTCTCTCTCTCTCTCTCTCTCTCTCTTCCTCTTCCAACTTCTTGCCGTACCCCCACCTTGGTTTAAGTTCACTCGACAAAGCTTCTTCGTAACTGTTCGTTGCGCCACCTATTCACAGACTATTACTACAGCGACATCTGCCGGCCTACTTTATTTTTTTTTTTTTATTTTTTTTCTTTTTTCTTTTTCCCCCATGTAAAATTAAGAATATTATACATTTACAAGAGCTCCTATCCGTTTGAAAGCAATTAAATATAATAATTACAATAAATTAAGGCTTCGTAAAGCTTCCGATTTCTTTGATGGGATTTTATGGGTGAACACGTAAGATCCTATAAAATCTCCTGTGTTGAGTTTCGTGTAAACCTGCTCGACAAACCCACACATATACGGGCAAATCAAAGTCCGAATGTTTGTTGAATGGTTCATCATTTATGTTCGACTGTGAAAAAATTCAATCGTCCTGAGTAATGTCGATCCGGTCTAATGAGAGATCTTCAATGTTGCACCACACACTCAAGCTCGAGCATATAAATATATGTTTTAATTAAATATTATAAGGGGGTAAAATTTTAAAAAGAAAAAAATATATATATTAATAAAATTTCGATGATTTTTATGTTAATAATGTATATAAATTACGATTATTCGGTATCTTACATAGTGGTCTTAGTGGTAGATATTGAATAACTTTAATAAGAAAACAATTTTTCATTAATTTATTTTCTCAAATTAGCTTCAATTGTTACATTGCTGATTTCTTTATATGTTCGCTTGTACTGATCGCGATGTACTATCGTCTTAAATAAATTATATGACGATAAAGTTAAAATCATAAGAAATAGTCAATTCTCAAATTAAAAATAATATCGAACCACTAGATTGATCATTTCTATCTTACCGTTAATATATATTATATAAAATAAATGGACAAAATCTTGTTTGACTACTACTAATTATCAAATAAGAAATAAGCTTTAGTTAATTATATACTCATACAATATGCAATAATCTCATTTGTTTGCAAAATATCAAGTGACAGTATTTTTAATTCTTTAAACAAATTATATTTTTCACGTATTAGGAGCTCTTTTATTGTTAAATCCATTATCACTTAATGAATGAAATGATGTCATTGTACATTATATAATGGATATTACACCTTAAGAATATTTTCAAATTGATTGCTACATATCGGATTATATTATTATCAACGTTAAGTATCTTAGTACTGAACGAAGAAACCAAAGCTACACAAATGCATCATTAATTTAAGCTTTAATATTGAATAACTCTCATCGTTTGAATTTTGAATTCATTTTGTAATGTTTGAAAAATTCTAATAATTCCATTTACTAATAAAATGTATATCCTTATTCAGATTTAACGTATTTTAATTTAAAATTAGTTAAACACTTACGTTCTTTAAGAAACAATAATTCAACGACATTAATTTTACCATCATACACGAAACTTTGTATTAATAATTAAACACAATACATTAAAATTACTAAAATATATTTCTTGTAAAACAACACTCGTAGATGACTGTTTAATTCCATTCTAAATTAAAATGGAATATCGCTGCTTTTACGTAAAGTAAATGAATAATAATTTTATATTACACTTTCCCACCTTAAAGTAAAGTAGTCATGAGCAATTGTTTAAACGTATAATATTATTAAACACGAATAATTATTTATTTTATAACATTTCTTTTTATATAAAATAATTATATAAATGTGTGGAATATAAAATAGAACAGTCTGAATGATAATAATTGGATTTTATAGTTGTAAAGAATGTATAAATTAGTTTATTTTAATACAAAATATATAAATATAATATTGACTACTAATACATTTTGTTAAATTATTTATTTAATAATTATTGATTAAATTCATTCTCATTAATATTAAAATAGTACATTTATGTATGCTATAATATAAAATTTTATATATACACACAAATATATAGTATATGTAATATAAAATATTATTTTATATTACATATACTTATTTTTGAGTTATAAGTATTAAAAGAATTTTACAAATAATTATTCCAATCAATTCCAATAATTTCCTACCTTATAAGTATATTATTATTTTTATATTTTTAATGTAAAAATTCAAATTATTTAATTTCATAAAAATAGATCTTCGTTATTTATATAGCCATTAAATATACATTTTACATAAATATAAATTGAGAAATTCAATTTCAATTTGACGATAATTGTACTGTAAACTCTTTAAAAAGATGCTTATAATAAATAGATTTATTTAATTTACTGTTTAATAATACCGAATGATAAAAATATTCAAGAAAATTATAACCAAACATTGGCTTTAATCATAAGCACTTGATAAAGAAAAATTGTTTCTCAAATTATTTCAAATTATTCATTATAGAATATTGTATATAGCGTACATTAGCTACTTAATGATCGTGTAAGAAAACAATTCAAATGGAAATTTTTCCCTTTTGAATTTCAATAATTGTTATGATTAAATAATTTTTTCGATAAGTGATTGGTAAAAAAAAAAAAAAAAAAAAAAAAAAAGAATATATATAAATAAA
>NW_011948421.1:3600540-3621302 GCF_000503995.2 Ceratosolen solmsi marchali | reverse complement strand
TGTTTTTTTTTTGTTTTTTTTTGTTTTTTTTTTGTTTTTTTTTGTTTTTGTTGTTGTTGTATATAGGTGGCATTTTATGAAATCTTGAATAATTTATGGGTACGTAATGGATTGCAAATAAGAGGACAAGCAATGACTTACATTCAATGCAATTTCTGTAATTCAATGGTGGATGCCGATCTGTATTTATTACAAATATGCGCTACCCAATTACAACCCGACGTTTTCTTGGCAACAATAATTGAAAAGTAATTTGAATTACATATATGTAGATACATACGTATGTGTGACATTTAAAGTAAATATTTCATTTTTTTTCTATTTCATTAATTTCAATTTTTAGGTTTCATGTTAAGGAGTGGATGAGCTTAAGTCGTTATCATGCACCGCAAAATGAGTATCTCGAAGGTGAACATGATACCTCAATGTTAGAGAGCTGTTTGACTTTTTTGGCAACATTAGTGAATGTTCGAACCAATTTAGGCAAGTTTCTTATTAAAGGGGAAAAAACCTCTAATACGTCAAAACCTTTTAAATAACCCGTACAATTATCACGCGGAAATTTCCTTCTCGTGCACACTGTGAAAAAAATAATGTTTTTTACAAATAGAAAATAACATTTTTATACCGTACCGTATTAGCTATAAGCCTGATTAATACTAATTGATAATTCATAAAAATCCATTGGCTTAATAATAGGTCTTTCCGATCCCGAAATGTCATGCTTAGAAATGGTAACATTGTTATGTATAGCTGATAAAACTCATAGCCAGTTAATGGAATTGATGCCAGAACGCTGTGGCACTACTCAAAATCGAGATTTTGAATCTGTTTTAGCAGAGGTATGTCATTCGAATCTAAATATTCGACAGGTATTTTACGAGAACTCGACCGCATTACTAAATAAAATAAATGTTCAACATTCTTAATTATTTGTTGGTAAATATTAGGTAGCACATTACAGAGCGCCGAATCTAGAAGCTAGTGGAAACATGCAACAAGGCATGTACGGTCCAAAACCACGTGTTTGGGATGAATTGTTCGATCCATTACACGTTTTACTTAGAGCCGTACAAAGAAAGGACTTTCAAGTATCAATGGATCGATTTACAACATAGTAAGAATATTTTTATGTCTTGTCTACATATGCATTACGACCATTAAATTTGGACGTTTAAAAATTGAATGTAACGTGCATTACAGCGTAAAGCAGTCTGGTAAATTAAAAGCCAATGCTACACCCTGGCCTCCATTTCGTCATCCTGCACCCGTTTCCGCGGACTACGACGATCCACGGCTTGTACTTCGCTCCAAAGTATTTCACGCAATGATTTTCGTAATACTTTATAAGGCGGTCAATGGACAAAATATATCCGAGCACATAATCGCCTTAGCCATATATCTTTTAGAAATGGCCGTAGTATCCGCCGAAATCCCCGATAAATCTGTAAGTTTAATATTAACAGCATTAATGGCCTTAATATAATAATTGCACTCGAATGCAGCGTTAATGACTGCTTAATTTTTCAAACGTATAGACTCATCCCGTGTGTCAATATAATAGCGGCGGCGGAGCGCCACATGTCTTTAAAGACATGGACTTGAGTGGTTGGTTCAAAAATAATAATCTTTCGGAAAATTTGAGAACTCTGATACCTAGGGTCGTGTTGATCCAAGAACCAGAACAGAGCAGCTCTGACAGTAATGGCTTTGTTTGAATTCCTCCATGCATTTCTAATGTCAATTGCAATTTGTGCTCACGGTATAAATATTTGGCTTTACATTGTAGGTGAATTTGAATGGGAAATACAAGGTGAAATGACCGAGGTGACAATGTTGAACGACAGCGCCGACGAAAGTTCCAGCGGTGGTGTACTTGCTCTGCCGTCGTCATCGGATAACAATGACGTACCCGACGACAGCACTACTGATGCTGCCTCTTTGTCAGCTTTACCCACAACTAGCGGTATATGTCATTTTCAATTATTTTTTAGAATTAGTCAACGACGAAGGCCTATATTTATTAGTTACGCGATTTTTAATCATTATAATGTAATTTACTTGTAAATTGAATTTGTAACTTACTGCTTGTAACTTACTTTTGGACGATAGAATCGAAACGCCTTTAAGTTTTAGCAAATTTTTGCAATTGGTATCCTCTCTTCTCAATCGCCTTCTTAATAAGCAGATTGCAACGGGTTAAGAACGCTCTCGTTTAATGTTTTATTATTTTACGTAGTCGAATACGGTATTACATATGTACCGGAAGACAGGGTAGTCGCCATACCACGCGACGATAGCGAAGATGATTTATTACCTTTGTCAAGAGCACTGCCACCATCTACCGAGGAATCCACGGTATTTGCCCTCGAATCACATCCTACACCAAACAGTACGTATACAACGACAAAATAATTTCTCCTACATTCGTGTGTTTGTATGCGTTTGATAATCTGCTTGCTTTTTCAATTATTAATTTATTCGACATACTGCCTGGTGTATTTTATAGAGTACATTATAACGTCGTAATTAATATTTGTTTGGTCCTTTCCGGTTTTTTTTTTTTTTTTTTTTTTTTTTTTTTATTTATGTTTTTTATTATATATATATATATATATATATATATATATATATATCTTGAATTGTGATTTTTCTAATTAAAGCAAATGAAATGAATAGTCAACCCGCGCTTCCACCGACTATTCCACGTCCCGCCGTTTTGGCTGGCAATGAAATGGTCTTCGTTAATTCTATCATTTCAAGGCTCAATAATACTGAATCAACGTCGATTGAAATTGTACCTTCGACATCTAATTCTCATAAGCACTTCAGACGAAGAGATCCACAAGTAAGTTTGAAATAAAAATATTCTGTTTCATTCGATTAATATAATATGCGGCGTACGCTTGGTATAAAATATTGCGCATGTACATAATACATGTACGCTTATTACAAACTAGACTGGAGCTGCGCAACCGCAAATGGTACGAGTTGGAGAGAGCATAATTTCTCTACTACTGAAATTACATTCTCAATTGTCCGGAGTGCCAGACAGTTATAATCCGGAAGAGTTTTTGGAGGCGGAGGCTGGAAGCAGTATGGACACATCGGCTCCGGCCATCGAGTCGAGAATCGGTGACGGGCCGTTCTTCATCTCGCAGCTGTTGAAGAAAATAGCCAATTTAGATCCAATGTGTCGGGAAAACATTATTGATTCGAGAAATAGATTATGGCCGCGAATGCAAGATTGCGAGGAAGAGCAGAGGGAACGGGAAAATCGCGAGAAGGAGGAAAGGCGTCGGCGTGCTAGGGAAAGGCAGCAAAAACTGATGGCTGAATTTGCTAGCAAACAAAAATTATTTATGGAGAAGGCTATGGAATCTGGTCAGTGACTGTATTATCCTTACGATATAGTCTTTCTCTCTCTCTCTCTATCTCTCTCTCTCTCTCTCTCTCTCTCTCTCTCTCAACTATTAAATGAAACGATTTCAATATTCCTTCTATATGGAATACGATTTATGTATAGATGACGCAGACGGATTTGTTATGGACTGGGATTCGGACGAGGGTCAAACCAAAATGGCAAGCAAAAAAGAATACGATTGCGTTATCTGTAATCAAACGACACCGAGTAGCGAAGATAAGCCAATGGGTTTAGTAGTATTAGTTCAAGTAAGAATTGAATAGTATTTTCTTATTATATGTTCGATCGTGAGAGATGTAAAATTACCAGCGCAAATACATAAATTTATAATTTAACGAATTTTAGGCAACTAGCGTGATAGGTCATGAACGTCAACATCCCGAGCGTTTAACACTCCCTACATCCGATGATGATCCACCGATTCGACAACCGAATGACGACACTCGTGGAGCTCACTTCGATTACCGGATAGATGAATTAAATCGATCGTTTGATACGGTATACATACTTAGTAATATATTGTAATATATTTAGTAATGAATTGTGTCAAATTATATAATATTAAATGTGTTTTAAACAGCTTTCATGGTTAATATCGTTAAATTTGGGCTGGGAAGGAGGTGTTCACGTGCAAACTTGTGGTCACCATTTGCACCTAGACTGTCTTAAATCGTACTTACAATCACTTCGTAGTTCACAAAGGCAACAAAATCTGGCTGTGGATAGAGGAGAATATAATTGTCCTTTGTGTAGACAATTGGCTAATTCCGTTCTTCCTTTATCGCCTCAATTAGGCGAGTGCTCAGCGGTTGTGTGCTCTCGTCATTCGTCACCTGAAACAATACTCCTGGAGCTCAATAATTTTCTGAAAGAAATTCAACGAAGTCCCGTAAGTAGCGTTCTATTTATTTTTCTTTTATAAAAATTAGTAAGCATATTGATACATAAGTATATATATATATATATATATATATATATATATATATATATATATATATATATATATATATATATATATATATATAATTAAT
The DNA here is from genome assembly GCF_000503995.2 of Ceratosolen solmsi marchali. Taxonomy (NCBI): domain Eukaryota; kingdom Metazoa; phylum Arthropoda; class Insecta; order Hymenoptera; family Agaonidae; genus Ceratosolen; species Ceratosolen solmsi. Next base: position 3,616,847 of record NW_011948421.1, on the reverse strand, counting down.
ATAGCAGTGTAAATATGAAATTGTTATTTTTAGGTTACATCGAATTTAGCGATGGCAATGGGAAAGGCAATGGAAGACATGACAAGCTCTACTTATTTGAAATACAAACAAAAAAACTGGAGTACTAGTCATCAAAATCTGTTCCTTTTTGTTACATCCGTGGCGCGTACTAATTTCGAAGTCGAGCTTGTACAGCGGGGTGGTTCACTTTGCATACCACCACCTACAACGATTCCTCTCACACCGAAGCGTGAGTGCATAGGTACGTGCTTTGATGATTGCAGAGTATTAAAGAATTGATAACGATTTATAATAATAACTTGATTGTTTATACAGTTGCACTGCTATATGTGTTAGCCGTTCATGCAAGGGTGTTAACGACATGGCCTGTTCACCATACATGGCAACAATTATCGGGGTTACCCTTAGACCCAGTTCCACAATTAGCTCTTACAGGCCAAGAAGGAGAAGTTCCATTACTGCTAAGAGATCCAACTGCTCTACTTATTCAATTTATACTGTTGTTGCCACTTCATTTAGATCAAAGTAAGTGGAACTAGGCTCTGTATCAAGTGACAATTAGTTTTCGTTATGATAACATGGGATAAAATTTTGCAGCATACTTTTCCGCCGTGGTGAAAGTTTTGTATAATTTATTGTACTACCAAGTTGTATTACAAATTAGTTGCGGCTTAACGCAAGCTGAAAGAAGCGCTATCATTGGTCGAGGAATGTTAAATGATCGATCATGTCCGACAACTTCAGAGGCTATTTTACGAACTGTAATCACCTATTTCCGTGATAGTGAGCTTTATCACAATGACGATGCAACGTCAACTTCAGCAACGAATCATGCCAAGATAAGAAGCCACGTAATTGAGCAGCAGGTAAATAAGCACCATTTCAATCATCATATTCGAAAATTTCCATTTAAATGATTTGACTGATTTACTTAATCGATTAATTATAATTGTAATGTGTCTCTTAGATTCAAACATTGTGCTTGCCTTTTCTGCGAGTGGCAACACTGCTTCGACATCACTTATACGAGCAGCCGATACCTTTAATACGTTCTCCCGAAACTGAATTTGTAAGGCTTGTTTATTATTTGGAATTAGTAACCGAGGGTATGGACTGGAATTGCTTTAATGCATCGGTAGTATTAAACTGGCAAAACGAGGATGTGTCCGTTTCTGTACCAAGGCTTTGGTTCGATCAGTTTGGTGCCTTTGTCAGTCATAGTGAAATTGCTGCCAGAAGCTTAATCATTGATCAGCATATATCATGGCATATGCCAAAATTACTCAGTCTTCCAAGAGAGTATGAAAAAATCTTTACAGTAAGGGAACGTTTGAATATTTGAGTCTTTTTTTTTTTAATTTGGCTCATATACATATATACATATGCATATATATATATATATATATATATATATATATATATATATATATATTTCTGGTATAATGTAGTAATTATTACTATTTTAGTACTATCATGAACGACAGTGCCGCCAGTGCCATTCTGTGCCACAAGAAATAAGTGTGTGCTTGTTATGCGGTACAATTGTGTGTTTGAAGCAAAATTGTTGTAAACAATCAAATGTTTTTGAAGCCGTTCAGGTTAGTTGAATTTTTCAAAAAAAAAAAAAAAAAAAAAAAAAAAACAAAACAAAACAAAAAAAAATCTTTCAATGCTGAAACTTTTATAAAAAATCAATTGAAATTCATTTCAATTTGTAGCATTCTATAGATTGTGGTGGCGGAACAGGTATATTTTTAGTCGTGACTTCGACTTATGTCGTTGTGATTCGAGGAAGGAGAGCTTGCTTATGGGGATCTTTATATCTTGATGATTTTGAAGAGGAAGATAGGGATTTAAAGTATGTTTATAATATTTTATTAAAATTTTAATATACAATATTGTTTTAATTGAAAATCTATTAAAAACAGACGGGGAAAGCCTCTTTATCTAAGTCAGGACAGATATCAACTATTGGAACAACAATGGCTGGCCCACAGATTCGATCACACGAAGAAGACTTGGGTCGGACATCGAGATGCACTGTGACCCATTAAAATAAAAACCAATCCATCTGAAGTAATATTAAAATTTCGAGTTACGGCCCAATGCCTCGCCAATGTTCACAATGCTTTAAAAGTTAATAAATCCCTCTGATGGCATATAGATATTATATTTATTCTGAGGCAAAAAATAGATAAAATAATAAATGTAGGCTTAATATGTTAATTGAAAGTATTAATCGCGACGAAATTTTTATAGTGACGCTTTTGGAAATAATGTCTAGCAAAAATTATATTTTAAATCACTGTTTTATTTAAGACTCTGTATGGTTATAAATCCTAATAAAAATACATAGTATGTAGAACTTGAAGTAACAAAAAACTTACGATGAAATTCGTTTGCTAGACACGTTGAATTTTCTTTTCTCTTTTGCAGATTATCGATAAATTTGTACTTGCTTTTTTTCATATGTGGTTGATATGTAAAGTAATTCGATTATTAGTACAGTCGATACAATATTTTGTAAAAATTATGCTGCTATAATAGTGAAAGGAATAGACTGATGTCTTTTAAACATTATATTTATATGTTAAGAGTACTGCGAGATCATTACGAACAGCGAAGCGTTAGAACTTTAAACCTGCAGTAAAAAAAAATACTCTTTAATAATAATTTTCGAGGTATTGTTTAGCAGGATATTTTTCTTCTTTTTTCCTTCTAACAAAACTTCATCAAAAAGTTTTGAATAATTTGTTGTATTTTTATTTGCTTAAAATTTCTGTAGTTTTTAATCAAATTTAATCTGATACAAAAACTATTATATCTCAGTTATTAAGGTGACTGTAGTAGAGTGATTTACTCATAATTGTTTGATTTTCGAAAGGAAAGGACCATTGAAAAGGTTAAAAATAGGCTGTGTACGTATAACTTTCAAACGTGTTGGACGAGAAAATATGTACTCACACCATAATGTAAGAAAAATTATGCTGTACACCAGTTGTCCATCATATAAATTTTAGAAAGATTCATCAGAATATAACACTCCTTATTTTTGCGAGAAAAAAGTTCGTAATACTTTACGACTTATAATTCGATATTGTAAATATGTATAGGCGCAAGGACTGCCGCGGTGCAAATTGTAGCCTCGGCCAATTGCGAATTAACCACATGTACATAACTTACACAAAGTTATTCTGGAAATTTTTTTTATTTAGAAATGTTTTTGTCTAAGTATATAATATTTTATCATATTAAAAAGTTTATAATAGATCTGCTAAATCATTGAACGTAAGTAATAGAACGATACGATGAAATTAATATTGTGTTTTAAAAAGTAAAAAAATAAAACGCTATTGTACCAAAAGTATTATGTTAATTATTTATTTATTGTAACAATACATCCTTTAAGAAACTGAAAGAAGACTTATTTTCATAAAAATACCAATAAATAAAAGAAATTGTTTTGTCCAGAATTTATTTTCTCTTTCTTTTTTCTATTGTAAGATGAATACACTGTTAACTTAAACTATCTGACATATACATGATTATTTTTAGAAAAACTTTAATATTTGATTACAAACTTAAATGATCGTTAAAACTTTGGTACTTAAGTCGCTACACAATAATCGACAATGAGAGCAAATTTATCACCACTTGTATTTATAATTGAATATTGCATCTACTTAGTTTTTACAATGTTCTGGACTTTCAATTAGTACTTAAATATTTGGGGGGGGGGGAAAAAAAAAAAAAAAAAAAAAAAATTCAATTTCAATATAATGATAAAGGTAAAATTGTATGTTTTGCCTGGACAGAAATGTAATTTTGTTACATTATATATTAAAAAAAAAAAAAAAAAACCAAACAAAAAAAAACGATGCAACGCTACATTTCATGAAAAGGAAAAGTAATAAGACATTAAATATTATATAAATCTATTTTTGCTGTTAAAAAAAAAAAAGTAAATCAAAACTTATAATGTACGATTTATCTTTAAAATTATACGCGTGAAAAGAAAAGGTAAGTTTACTTTTATTAATTGCGTTTATAATCTGAATGCAATATTTTTGTTCAAGCTAGTTCACATCATCAAATATTCGCTGTTTTTTTAATAACATTGTGAATGATTAATTACTAAAAAAAAAAAAAAAAAACATTTGAATAATCAATTAAACTTAAATCTAAAAATGCGCAGGTTTCATTAATTTAATTAATAGACTACCATCAATTCTTATACAGTGGTAAATCAGGTGGTGTTTAAGTAATTCGGATTGACAATGTTACCAAGCATTAGAATTCTTACATACCATTCTCCACGGTATAAATATTAAAGGAAGTCTTATTGAAAATTTGAAGTACACTGGTAGAAAGAAGTTGAAAATTTTCTAAATTAAACTTTGACATCTGACTTTTGTTTTTAATGATGAATGAATGCGTATGGCTTATGAAAACAGTAATTATGATCTGTTTGTGTACAATGGGAATGTAAAACACCACTCCAGATTACTTATATGAAAATCATCAAATTACATTAAGATTTTTAAATACATGTCTTCAATGAAAAAAATGTGTTCTTTTCCATATTATCCTGACATTAGCCACTTTCACTTTTAGAAAATAATAAAACCAAAATATATGGCTTTCTATTATAACTTCTTAGTGTTCCCAGTATAGACCGCCTGTCTGCTCCTGATATACTTCAATAACATCATCGTTTTCCATTTCAAGCTAGAAAAATTGTAAACACAAAGATAAATACAGATTTGAAGATTTATAATATTAAATATAATGATATTTTCATGCTACGGATTTGAAATTTTATTTAAATTTGATCTTTAGTCAATTTTCAATAGTTACTTTGGTGGCCAAAGATAGTTTAATGCACATGCGCAGTTGTAATTTAATATTAATCGAACCAATAGTTATATATATTTAGTATGAGGCTGATCGATTAGAGAGTAAAAAAATTCCATGTAATTACAGACTGAATTTCGCTTGTAAATTTATATTTCATTTTAGTTGTTATACCGCTATGCCGTTCACAATTATATTTTCATCGATATATTTACTATATTAAAAACATTAAACTTTTAAATTAATAAAATTGTATATTTTCTATTTTATAATCGTTCGATGAAATCACACTGTGCACGATACTACTTGATAGCGTGTCTCTGCACAATCGATTAGTAACTATACGATGCGGTAAATATTCCATTAATATTTTGTGATTTATTGAACTGCATAAATAATATAATTACAATTTGTTTTCAAAACTAATAATCAATCGCTGAATTCATTTATATATTTCATAGATATGGAAATAATATTTGTATCATATTTTTATATATAATTTAAAAAAAAAATACTTTCTAATAACGTATAAATTAAATATCTTAAATTAATGCATTTTTAAAACATAACGAAAACTTTTAGAGTAAAAACAGTGGACAGCTTACTTATCCTCGACATACCATTACTTTAATAAAATTCACCATTTAATAATAAACAAGAATTTATAAATAATCTTTCACATCAATCAGTCGTACGTTAAATATACAAGCATGCATGCGTAGAATTAATTGTTATTTGAAGCAAATTCTAATAAACAAATTATCTTTAAATAAAAACTTATAAAGGAAGAATAATTGTGCATTGGCATTCTAAATTGTAGTAATTAGCTTGAAATAATGACCTATCGGTTAATCAATGCAATTTAATAATAGGCTGTGTAAATTTAATTTATAAACCAATCTCAATAGCAGCAAGAAGGCAACAAATTACAAGCAGTATCGACGCAAGTAAAATAAAATCTTTAATAAACAAAAAAAGCTTGTAGTTACCTGCTTTGGTGTTTCATCGTCGTTGATTCTTTTACCATCAAACAGAAACCTGAGCGATGTCATAGGTACACCCTAAAAATTACATGACAATGACGATATACTACAATAGGGAATAATAAAATTTCCCGCCTTCCCGAATACACCCTCCCTATCGAAGGATCATAGAGTACAAAAACACGAGGTTAAGGCTAATTAAAAAGAAGTTGTTTAATGGTAGAAATTTAAGAGAAAGTATTGTTGAAAGTGGAAAGGTTTACGATTGATGTAAGATGGATGAAAACGTAACTTACCACACGATCGCTGTAGGATTTCTTGAGTTTACCCATTTGCGTAGTCATTTTTACCCTAAAGTGGATTTCATTGCTATCCTGTGTGGGGACGTAAAAAGAAAAAAAATGCATGATGAGAAGCGTGGAAGAGTGTCGGGGTTAAAAGGATGCAGATAAAGCGTAGTCTGCCGCTGGTGTATAATATTAACTCACGTTTCCCACAACTTTGAGCTTGATGTACTCAGAATTCGCGTCGCCTGGGCCGGAATCGGGTTTCTGTTCCTGCAGACACGCGCAAAGGTTATAAAGCAGTTAAATGCAAGTGAAAATACGCCGGACGGCCGAGCGCCGATAATAACGACGGACATTCACCGTTCCGACGAATTCAATGACACAAAAACTCACCTGGTTGTCTCCCATTGTTACGAATTACGATGAAATTAGTCGAGCACACGCCACAACGGCAATCAAACACAAGCAGGCAATATGGCGCTATGCTTTTGTCAATTTCATAAGCTATTTGAAATTCAGTGAGCTCGCGCGTCTGTGTGCGTGTGCTGCGGTGCGTGTCGGCGACGGCGACGGCGACGGCGACGGCGACGGCGACGGCAGCGGTTGCAGCGGTGGGCGGCGAACGATGAGCGGCGTACGGGTGGTGGCGATACTAGCGGCGGCGACGGCGGCGGCGGCGGCGGCGGCGGCAGCGGCGGCGGCGGCAGCGGTAGCGGCAGCGGCAGCGGCAGCGGCAGCGGTGGCGGTGGCAGCGACGGCAGCGGCAGCAGCGGCGGCAGCGACGGTGGTGGTAGTGGCGACGGCGGCGTCGGCGGCGGTGACGATGAAGGATAAGGTGACGGTGGCGGTGTGGCGATAGCGTTAGACGCTGATACAAATAGCAGATAAATTCTCTTTCCCGATGCGACGGAGCGCAATGAAAAACTATGCACTATGTATGACGCCTCGAGTTCGAAGAAGACTTTTCTCAAGGCGGCGTCAACGATGCTGATGACGGCGGCGTTCGGAAAAGCATCGTCTACGTACCGGAAGTCGGCGCTCATTCGCCGCTGATTCGTCGTCCGGGCCCGAGCTCAGCTTGTCCATTTTTTCAAATTCGACCGTTATTACGCTTGTCCACTTTTCGTACGCCACTTCCTCGGTTCCCTCCCTTCGCCGCGGCGCCCATGACGATAGCTTTTCCTCACAATACTCCAACCGTTTCGAGGTTGTTGTTGGATAATACAACGTTGTATTATTGTCATGGTTTGGGCAAATCATCGCGATCACGAATTTTACGGACCGCCCGCTCTTACAAAACTACGGGGAGGAGCGAGTTGCTGGTTTTTCTTTGTTTCTTTTCTTTTTTTTTTTTTTTTTTTTTTTTTTTTCTTTTTTTTTTTTTTTTTCTTATTTTCTTATTTTCTTATTTCCATTTTTTACTTTCTATTATCAATATCGAATATTAGCTTTGGTTGGAAAATAGCTGTGTACATCTGTTTACATTGTTACGAAGAAAATGTGTGCGTCGAACATATTTACACTCTTATTATTAGTAGCAGCTCTGCATTGTCGTGTTCCCTTTTCTTTTGTCAAGGCATTTACTTATTTATTAGTAGTATAAGCATTTGCGAAAAACGGCTATTGAAGACGGCTGAGCTGCATATTGCAGGATGATTTGAAAGTTAAGAAAAAGGGGCCTTCTTGTCCTGGTAAAAATGTAGACGGAATCACGTGATAGGTACCTGCCGGTACATCATCCATTTCCAAATAAACAAAACCAGATCTGGAATTAAATGTGTAAAATAAATTTGAAACTTTAGAATAAAATGTCGAGCAATGGTGTTGGCGCGGATTGACAATACCTACCGAAAAGGGCCAGAATTTTTACTTTTAAAAGCGGTGGTCGCTTCTGGATCGTTCAAAACTACCGTTAAAATTTCGAAGCCAATTTCATATTGCTTAGGACCCTTCAATATTACGAGTAACCAATTATTGTTACTTGAACCTTCTATGATCAGTTGGTATCTAGGGTTATTAATAAATGTTGCAATATGGTTGCTGCATCCACCAGCGCTAGCCCCTTTCCACTGGCCATCTGTGATCTGATATAAATTTTTTATTAACATATCGTTGCTCTCGACTCGAACAATTGGTACAATTGTTATTAAGATCGAAAGTTTTGATAAATCTTGAAAATGTAACTATAATTTTAACATAGCACTAAGTTATCAATGTTTTTGATATCTCTAATGTAATGTTGTGATGTAAATCATGTAGAATAATATATGATTTGTTATGAAGAATATTGCAAATAAAATTACTACTTTTATCTTAATATATTTTTTTCCAGTTTTAATGAGGAAAAATTATTTTACATATTGTATAGATAAGTAATGGCAGTAAAATTAAAATATCTTCATTTTTTTTTTTTTTTTTTTTTTTTTTTTTTTTTTTGTTATTTATGATTTTATGTGTCGATATTAAAAATTCCCGGCAAACTAATTATTAATTATGCCATTAACAAGCAAGATTTTGAAAAATAATTTGATTCGATGAAATAGTTGAAGGAATGGATTTTTTGTTGTAATAATCTAACGAAATAAAATTTTCCCGTACCTCTTTCTCATATTTATAAGGCTCTGCTATTTTCCGTAATATAAATGGAGAAGTTCCATAAGCTCGAAGTGTGTAATAAATAGTATTTATCTTTTCATATTGCGATATCACGAGAGTATAGCGTTTATTATGATTGTGCCCAAGTTTAATTTTACATAAATAATGTGGACTATTTATTCTTATTCCATCGATGTAAGGTGGTGGATCATCTGCAGCAAATTTATATCATAAAGATAATACGCTTAATAATTAGACAAACATTTCCAATTTGAAAAATTTTAAGTTATTTCTTTATATCAATTACTTATGTTACTTTTACTCAGTGCATAGTATATTCAAGGCATTCCTCCTATATAGTTTTTTGTTTACATAATAAAAAATAAATCTTAGTAAAATACGATTCGTAGTATTATATATCACAGCTCCAAAGTTTTTAAGAACTAAAAAATATTACATGTCATAATAGAATTTTTTCATGCTTTGCACTTATGAGCTTGGTGATGTTAAATGTAATTGTATGATGCATATTTTTTTTTTTTTTTTTTTTTTTTTTTTTTTTTTTTTTTTTTTTTTTTTTAGTGTAATGACATTGGAAAGAAGGGCGAAACAAATAAGATTTTATATGTAGTTTAGCTTAGTTAGGAGTAAGAAAAATAAAGTCTACCATAGACATTAAACGAACAATAAGTTTGTCACTCATTATAATGATGAACAATCTATTATTACTATTATTACTATTATTATTATTATTATTATTATTATTATTATTATTATTGTAGTTGTTGTTGTTATCATTATTGTTATTATTATCGTCGCCGTTGTTGTTGTTGTTGGTGGTGGTGGTGGTGGTGGTGGTGGTGGTGGTGATGTGTCCGTTGTGTGGTTGTTGTTGTTATGCATATAAGTATTTACAATCATTGGAAAACTTTTTTTAAAAATTCAATTATAAATCGAATGAGTCCTTAGCACATATTATCAATCGACGTAAATCCACCATCAAATTTTATAAAAATTACAAATTAAAAAGTGCACCTTTATCAAAGACAATCGTATAATTTATTAATTAATTTATGATTAGGAAAAAAAAAAAAAAAAAAAAAAAAAAAAAAAAAAAATATGCATCATACAATTACATTTAACATCACCAAGCTCAAAGATTTAGAAATGAATTAATTTAACTTTTGCTTCTTTGTCCTCTGCATTTTTTCTTTAGCTTAATTCTCAGAAAAATACTATAATTCTTCACCAATAAGTTAAATGAATTAAATAAATGGCCACTGTAATGCGAAATAGGACAAGAGTGACGGGAAAATGTGAGCGGAAACGTGCGTTCGGCAAACCGCTGATACGAGCTCAATTTGTACCAGCAGATCCGTTAAGAGAAGATTCCGAGAAAGAGATCTATTTGAGATGCCCACTTGACGCAACGGTCGGGCGGCAATGCTTCGCGCTTATTCGATAACTTTTAACTTTATTATTTATATGAGCGATAGCGTACATTTTGTTTTAACGAATGCACACTACATCGATTTGCTCAGTTAAGCAAGCTGGGGAGCTTATACGATTGAAGGTCAAGCGAGGCGAGCTGATGGGCACAATAGAGTAAAGGAGAGGGAGGCTTTAACGCGAAGCCGTTCTTTTTATCGCCCATTTAAAACACCTTTGAAGCTCCAAGTTTTAAGATTTTACGTTCTATCGGTATGCCGCTGCTCATTATCAGCAATTGCTCCCTTAAATGTGCAATCTACTTTAGCTTTTAGCTTCTCTTTAACTTTAGCCTGTTGGCACACTCTGCTATTCTATTTTCATGCCATAAATTCAAATATGCTTTTTGGCAAAATTTCTTCTTTATGTAATAGTTAGCGAGCAATGCGCATGCATTGTTATATATTGATTGGTCCTATTCGCCTTAGGGCTTCTTACATTTAGATTAGATTGCATTATGTTCGTGCTCATTGTATTTCTATTCTCAATTAAGCATTTAACAGCGGCGGGCCATTCATTAGAATCGCTTGTGCATTCTAATCTCAATATTGTTTATATTAAGTCATTTATGAAACTAAGGATTGAGTAAAGTAGTGCTGCTACGTCTTCTGCCCGTAATAATTATTTTTATTCGATCGAATTTGTCTTCTTATAAATCAATAGGCAGCGATAAATAAGTTCTTTCTAATGTAAATTTAAATCGCTTAAATTATTTTATATTACCTATTTATTCATTAATTTTAACAAATGCATTATTCAGACGTTTTGTATAATCGATCTTTTCTGATATTCAGAAAATTAAAACTTGAAAAGCTGTTAAAAGGGGTTTTCAGGGAATATGGAAGAAAAATGAAGAGCAAAGTTGAGGTCGAATTGTGAATAGGAGAAATGTCTTTTATGATTTTTTTTTTTTTTATTAGTGTTATTTAGCAATGTAATTATACGTAAAATTATTTACAATAATATTCAATTCAAAATTATTATAAGAATGTCCCCGCCAATTAATTAGTTTTTAAATGAAATAATCACGATTAATCGGTATTCGGTATAAAAAAAAAAAAAAAAAAAAAAAAAAAAAAAAAAAATCTTTATATTAGGGGTAAATATTTACCCTTATTTATTATCATTAATTGTTTTCTTAAACTCATTTGTACAGATTTATTCTACTATATATAAAGAGTACAAATTATAATTCACATTTAGGTTAGAACATTTGTAATGCTATTTGACATTTGAATTTTAATAAATGTATGCACCAAACAAGATATTTTATATATTATAGGAGCTTAAAATTATTTTTTGATACATTCTTTTATAATTAGAGATTGAAAATGTAGACCACAGAGTTGCACATATGAAAACAATAACTATATTAAGATTTATAATAAATTCGAATTTGCGATAATCTATAAATGCGTACAATGATAAAATTTATTCAAAATTCATTAAAATTTAAATTCATAAATAATTACAATATAAATTTGATACGAATATATAAATAAAACTCTACCTTACAAACAGACATTATTAAAACAAGCAAAATGTAGTTATCGTAATATATATAAAAATAAATATAACTAGGAGCTATTAATAAATTACTACAATAATTAATTATATAAAAACTTTATCAGAGTAAGTTGACAAATATATATATATATATAGATGTATGCCATAGATAATTTATCTATTTAGAGTTGATAGAATTTTCATTCGGTAAATTGTTGTTTACATCCATTATTTGGACATTATATTTGACCAAAATACCATGTTACTAATAATTTATTTATTGCATATTATTTAGTGTATTTATACTAACAATAACAACAATAACAACAATAACAACAACAACAACAACAACAACAACAACAGCAAGAACAACAACAATGATAATAATGATAATGATAATAATAATGATAATAATGTATAATGTTAACGATAAATTATCAATAGTATTAGCTGTTATAATAATAATGTGTAACCAGTAGGAAGCAATCGATAGTACTTACGACGATAATACACTCTTTTTCCATCATTTTTATAGACAAGGACCGTTATGTATTCCTGATTTTCACGGAAGTCGGCTATATCGGTAATATGCCTAGTCAATAATATCCAAATTGTGCCTGTTACATCTGGCTGAACCTCTAATGAAAACTGTGGATTGTCACCAATGTTATAAGCATCCTTTACAGGACCCGTTCCTGCTTTCCACGACCTGAAAAGTAGTAAAATATTTATACACTTACAAACAAATTAATCAACATAATCATATGTATGCATGTGTAGGAATTCACCGATGAACTTACTGGTGAATGCAATAAGTATAATTAAACAATTCAGGATTCCAATTGAAACAGAAGACGTCAAAGAAGTGACAAATACTTTCAAAATCGATCCAAAAAATACCATTGTCAAATTGAGATGCTGAATCTGGATCATAATTTAAAGCTTCTCTCAAAGCAGGTGTCCAGTGTTTCATATCAAGTTCAGAATAATTTCCTCGCCATCTTAAATGAGACCAGGGATTTTTTAACTGTAATAATTTTTCGCCCTACATCAAACAGGAGATATTGAAACCATGACAATTATTAAAATTATTGATAATAAAATGTAGAAATCAATTTTGTTACACAAACATCGATTTTTCTAACATCCAACACGGCGTAAGCATGCGTAGGAACAAGGCCAGTGCGCTCTGCATCAGCATCCGAAAGCTCTCCCGTGGATACAGTAATTAACGCATCCCCTTTATGCAATCGTAAAAGTATAGTCTCAAACAAATGATCTTTATTAAAGTCTAGCTCATTGGGTCTTATGGCCCACCTCTCTGGTATCCACCCAGTAAGTGCATGTAAATCAATATTCTAAAATTATAATAATACAATTATCATACGATTATAACTATCATAATATAATTATTGTTGATTGTATTGTAGCGAAAGTTTTTAAAATATGCACGTAAAATATTTACACTATTAGAACCAGGAAAATCATATCCTCCCATTACTTTCATGTAAGCTTTTTCTATCAATGAAATCCATAATTCTCCTCGATTATTTGAATATGAACACAATAATTTATTATATCGGCTTACAGGCAAAAGATCGTCTATTACAACCTTCCTTGGAATACCGTTAATGTGCAGTTTTATCATGTACTTTCCTAATTTAAGGGGCAATGTTATTTTTGACATACTATCACGCAATATTTTCTGTACTCACCGAAAGGATTATAAATTGGTTCCTTATTTTTATTCTTAGGATATATAATAGAAGTGATAAGCCTACGACCAAATTTTTTTTCATACTGTGCGCTTACCGCTAGGGAAGCAACAAGCGAGCAGTCTGATACAACCTAAATAATATTAAAAAGCTTAATATCCTACCGTCCAATTATTACAAATGTATTTGATTAATTTTTTAATAAAATAAAAGCACCTACTGTTTGTTTTATACTGTAATAGTCTACTACGTGACCGACTACCATTTTTGGTTCTGAAAACAGTTCTTCCGGGCGACACCATCGTGCAAAATCTGGTTTTTGTTTTGGTGATAATTTTAATAGGCCATCTTTATCGGTAAATGGAATGGCATACTGAAATCTTTCGGATAAATCGACATTCATAAAAGGCACAAATTCGTGGTCATTGATGTGGGAACTGTGTAACAGGACTCTTTTCTCTTCTTCCGTATAATTACCACTGCCTCCAGTTACTTTCAAATGTATGCTATTACCTCTGTGCGTATAAGATTTTGCGGGCCTTAGCGATGCTACATTGAATTTGTGATTTTTGCAAATTAATACACAGATGATATTGAGTATACAGTTTAATCGTAATAAGAGAATTAGTCGTAGCCCATAAAATTGTAAATATTTTGTATATACCTGAGTCGAATGATGATGGAGTTTGGGATGTCAGTGTGCCTGTTGGATCAGTTTCAGGAACCGATGGTAAACTTGGCAAAATACTTTCTATATCAATTTTTTTAATTCCTTTTAACGATTCCGCCCTGTCCAAAGCATGACGAACCAAATTTGTTATTTTAGTTTTTTTGTTACTTGTGATTTTCTGAAAATATCATTCCAATGGAATTTTATAAACAATTGTTAATTTAAAATAATTTAAAGGGCAAATAAAAAAGAAAAAAAGAAAGAAAAAAAAAACGAAAGAATTTTAGTTGAAGGAAATACAAATTTATTTACTTACAGCTTTTAATCCAAGTTCTGCAGCATTCGTGTACAGTTTAATAGCTTCTTCTTTAAAACCTGCCTCATCAGCATCCAGAGCTTGATTAAGTAAAAATTTACATCTCTGGAGCTGACTTTCAGGAGGTGTTTCTTGCTCGTCTTTTTTTCTTTCCTCCTCTAAAACTATTTAAATATACAATAGAAATTGACAGTTAAAGAAAACAATGGAGCATGTATTATAATAGAATAAAAGTTTTAATTGAAAAGTTAATTATTATTAAAAGCAAATTGCCATTGTATATGTACTTGTCTTTTGTATCTCAACTATTCTGCCTTGATATTCCACGCATTTCTCGGCTAAAGCTGGAACGGTTGATAAGTTTTGTAACAATTGAATGGCAATGCCATAATAATAAACAGCTTGTCTGTATTGTTCGTTCTTATCAAAATCTACTGCTCTTCTAGCTGCGTCTAATGCACCTTCTAAAGTTTCATCCATCTTGCCAAACACACATTAAATACTTATCAAAAGTTTCTGAAAATCATTTCGCTATAACAACACGAATATTTAAAATAATATGTATTAAAAAATAATAGCCAATGTATCGCGGAATAATATGTAAATTTGTTTTCTAGGTTATGTTTCCCTAACGTCATAGCAATGCTAATTTAAAAAGTGCGCACAAGTCCATGACACACAGTTATTGTTGGAACAGTTACTCGGCAATAGATCGTATAATTAAGTAGCAAAGAACGAATTAATGAAATATTTCATTACAATAAATATATTTTATGCGAATAATTAAAATAGTTGTGAGCTAGCAATTGGGTAATACTTAGGTAATATAAACGGGCGCTTGCGAAGCAGAAGAAAAATGATTTTTAAAGGAGAGTTATGTTTGGAAATATATGTGCCATATAACAGGATAATTGGAGTATTAAAAAGGAGAATACGCGTATGGATAATATACAATTAAATCAGAAAATGAACAAAAATTATTTAAAAACCAATAGGCTAGCTTATGAAAATACTATGTGGCGATTATTTTTTGCTAAGCAGTGTCGTTATAATCCGCTGTCTCCTATTAAAATTGCTAATATTAATACATATATATATATATAAAATAAAAATAAAGATAAAATTTTAATCATATTGTGTTACAATAATCTATATGTAAAATGAATAAATTAGAAAATACATTAAAGAAAAGTTAAGTGTTTCGTTACGAGCTCGTATCAAAATATAGCTGACGCGATTCTTTATTTAATATTTCACGATAAAAAATAAAGTTTCTTTATTACATCAAAATTACTAATAGAGACTAATAAAGAAAATTTACAAATTATCGACCTATCGCTCAAAATAATAAGTTTGAATTCATCGGAACATTATGATTTTACGTGCTTTCGTGCGTATTTATTTACTAATAGAATAGAATGCACAAAATTTGGAAAACGTAATTAATGTTAATTTCAAATGTACTGTTATGAATTATGCATTGGCATACGTTAATTGGTATATAAAATATGGAATGATTGTTAAAATAATATCGAGCATTTCAAATGTTTGGATGGGATTTCTTTCTACATCTGTATTACGTTTGTACAAAATTACGCATTTACGATCTGCTTTATTTCAAAGATTACGTTTAAAGATTTAATATTATGTATGGTGCTATTAATATATATATATATATATATATATATATATATATATATATACGTAGTATTACCGTGTAATTATTTTATTTACACGTAATTTTCGTTATAAATTTTTTATGTCATCTAAGATTTGCGGTGTTATGTTATAATTTGTCTATACATTTAACAATTTCGGATGATTTTTTTTTTTTTTTTTTTTTTTTTTTTTTTTTTTTTTTTTTTTTTTTCT
>NW_011948421.1:3584915-3600525 GCF_000503995.2 Ceratosolen solmsi marchali | reverse complement strand
TCATTTTTTTTTTTTTTTTTTTTTTTAACAGCGAGAATAAAAGTTAATTGTTAAAATAAATTATTATTCTATGTAATACTTCTAGCTTATCCGTCTCTGCCCCTCCTTCTATCTCGTCATTTCATTAGTATTAGTAAAAGCATATTTTATTCTGCTCATAAAACATCCTTCTTCTGTCCTCTGACGCCTAATGAAATGTGCAAAATTTGAAAGTCTAGAGCCTTCTCACTAGGGGTGCTACCTTCATTTTCATTTATGTCACTATTGTTCGATAGTTATTTACACAGATTTACAATAGTACTTTATTTATTCATTTATAGATTTCATGTTTATACACATTGATGTTACATGTGCCTACATTTTCAAGGCGAAATCATACAGATTTCATCTCAAACGGTATACAAATTAAAGGGATATTTTTTTTGTTATTAAACAAAATAAATCGAAAAAATTGTTTTACTGACTTGAAGTATAAAATAGGTATGTAAATATGCATATATAAGCATGTGTGTTTGTATGTGTGCGTGTAAGAAAAAGAAATGATAAAAAATTACCGGTATAAATTATATTTAGTTTTTAATATACGCTCGTGTTATAATAACAATTTACTTTGGAATTTGTGATTCTCCATCATTAAATAATATATTTTTCTACAAAAAGTCACTCGAGCCTTTTTAAAATATGACTTTAATATACAAAATCGGTTGTATTGCTACAGTCCTTTGGGGTTATCAGATTTTATTGAATATTTTTAATAAGTTATATACAAGTTACTTTTCAATCAATAATAATGTTGATCTCTCATCGTTGGGAAAGTGGGCTATTGTAACAGGCTGCTCGCATGGCATTGGTAAGGCTTTCGTTGAAGTTTTAGCTAAGCAAGGATTAAATGTCATTTTAATCAATGATAATTCCCAAGAATACAAAATACAAGATACAATAAAAGATATTGCTGAAAATTTAAAATTTTTATACAATATTAAAACGAAAATTATTTATGTGAATTTAGTTGAAAGTGCGGAAGCTTTTCAAATTATAGAAAAAGAAATTATAGGTTTGGATATTGGAATATTAATAAATAATTTTGGACAAAGTTATCCACATCCAGAGTACTTTCTTGATTTACCCCATAATAATAAAATTTATATGAACATTATCCAATGCAATATTGCTGTTACAACTAATATGTGCCAGATTATTTTGCCTCAAATGGTATCGCGTCATAAAGGAGTTATTGTTAATATAGCATCCTCGGCAGCTGTAATTCCAAGTCCGTTATTAACTGTATACGCAGCAACAAAAGCATATATATTGAAATTTAGTACGGATCTTCATATAGAATATAGTAAATATGGAATTATTATTCAGTGTTTATTGCCTGTTAATGTGACTAATTCCACAAAAGATTGTTCAGAAAGATTAAGAAAATGGATTTCACCAAATGCAGAACAATATGTTGAAAATGCAATTACAACCATAGGAAAAGATGAAATAACAACTGGCTTTTTTCCACACACTATGTTTATTTGGATCGTTCAATTAATATACAAGCTGTCGCCAAGATTATTAATTTTTGCAATTATTCGTGTTATGGAAATAAATAGATATCACGCTATACAAAAATATGTCTATTAGAACAACATTGTATTTTTTATTTTTTAAAGAAAATTTTAAACTCTTTTAGAATGTAATTCTATATAATAAAATTTTGATAGTCAATCTTAATTATCAAGTAATTAATTTTCTACCTCGTGTAAAGTATAAAATTTATTTAAAAATTTGCATATATACTTGTACGCGGTTACTTTTTACTGTGGATATATATATTGTTTGAAATTACAAAGGGCCAAAGTATATTATTTTTAAGCCAAGTATATTATACTGATTAAAAACTTAAAAAATTTAATAATTGTATAAAGAAAAATATATCTTTAGGAAACGTAAGCGGTACTCATGAAAAAAAATGAGTGTCAGATATTTAAATAATCCTTATGAAGATTATGTAGAAGGAAATAGAATTTCAATTCTCGACAGCAATAATCTTAACGTATGTATTCTTCAAGTTTATTTCAAGGTTTTATATATCTATATTAATTTCATAATATAATGCTTTCTATTTATTTTAGATTAGCGATGAATTTAAAGGAATATTAAATGCCGGTACAAAAGTTTTATTAAAAAAATTGGAAGCAAACAAAAAAAATTGGTATTATCTTGACGATTATTCGCTATATACAGGAATATCAGGGATTTCATATACATTTTATCATTATGGAAAATATTTTAAAGATCAAAACTATATATCTGTAAGTTTTTAATTAACATTTACCTTTTAATTTGTTTAAATATTTCGCAATCAAGTATTATTTTAATTCAGATAGCTCAGCAGATACTGGATAGTACAGTTAAAAATTTAAGAGAAAAGAGACGCGTAACATTTTTGACTGGTTATGCAGGGCCGCTTGCATTAGGAGCCATTATTCATCATCTACAAATGCATGAGCACGAATCAAAAAAGATGATATCAAAGTGAATTTAATTATTATAAAAAATCTATATAAGTTTAGTGTATTTATTGTTGTATAATTGCATTGGCTACTTTGCAGATTAATATCACAAGCAATGTATGCTATCGAAGATTACTCAGCGTCTGACTTACCCGATGAATTACTTTATGGTCGTGTCGGATGTCTATACGCACTCCTATTTGTCAATAAATATATAAATCCACCTCCTATAGAAGAGAATATCATTAAAAATGTAATTTCAGTATTTAAATTGTAATTAAAATTTTTAATTATAGATATTATATAAACAGCAATGTTATTTCAGATAATTAATGAAATCTTAAGGTCTGGAATAAAATATAATAAACACGAACATGATACACCTCCTTTAAGATATACGTGGCATGATACCGAATATCTTGGTGGTGCTCATGGAGTGGCCGGTATACTTTATGTATTGCTACAGGTAGGCAAATTTTTAATAAATAAACTCTTATTCGTCGTTATTCATAGTTTAACGGTACAATTGTTTCAATACTTAGGCTCGCAACTATTTATCAGAAGAACAAATAAAGACTAAAATAGAACCAACACTTCAATGGTTAGAAAGTATAAAATACAGTTCAGGAAATTTTCCATCATCTATTGAAAGCACTACTGATAAATTAGTTCATTGGTGTCATGGTGCGCCTTCAATGACTATGCTATTTTGTTTAGCTTACGAGGTACCGAATACACATATTCGTAACCGTATGCAAATGAAATAGTTAAATTTGATCTTTAATTGTAGATTTTCAATAAAGAACAATATTTAAGAACAGCGTTAGAATGTGGTGAAGTTGTATGGAAGAGAGGACTTCTTAAAAAAGGTTGTGGAATGTGTCATGGAGTTGCTGGAAATGCTTACACTTTTCTTAGTCTCTTTCAGTTAACAAAAGTAATACCGTAAATCACTTGATACTTCTTAAACAATTGTATTGATGAATTTTTGAAAAATATTTATAGGAACCTAAGTACCTGTATAGAGCTTGTAAATTTGCAGAATGGTGTTTAGATTATGAAAGAAATCAAACCAGACACCCTGATAGACCATTTTCTCTTTTTGAAGGTCATTATATAATTTTTGAAAATTTAAAAATTCTTTTTCGCGTCTCTTTATTGATTTAATATGATTGTAATTCTTTTCTATGTCATTATTTGTGCGTATGCTTAATTACTATAGTAAGTAATAATATTGTTTTAGGTTTGGCGGGAGCAATTTATTTTCTTATTGATATGCAAAAGCCACTTGAAGCAAAATTTCCTGGCTATACATTATAAAGGAAATTACAAGAATAAGATTTATTTACATAATAGTAATTATAGATAATAAAAACACAGTAGTAAACTTAATGTCAGAAAATAATTATACCAAAAGCTATTTATATGCTATTACACTTCGATTTTGTAATATCTTTTAAATAAAACATTTAAAATAAATTAAATTAAAAGTTTTTTTGTTTTTTTTTGTTTTTTTATTAATTAATGAATTGATGTCAAATAGTTACGAAAGCAAATAGTAGCTCTTTTGTATTCATTGATTAATCGAATTGATGAAAAATGTAAAAGAATAAAATAAGTAAAATACTCAAATTCAATTCACTTTTTTAATTATACTTAACATTAATAAGCACTTTAATAAATTTATAACATTATTCGTTAATTATTTTTAATATAATATTATTGATTATGTAATTATAAGATTTGTTTATGCATAAGTCTGGTACACGTTAATTTAAAAGATAATAATATTTAAATGTTAACATGTATATTTAGTAAGAACAGTAAGTATTGCTAATAATTACATTTTATAATAATTGAAAATTATTATTACGCAACTAGTTCATTAGGTGAAAATACTCATTGAGAAGTACTTGCGTAGACAAATGGATGACATAAGATTAATGCTGTATTATTATAAAATAATAGAGTTGTAATATGAAAAGCTTATTCTTCCTGCAGGTATAAATAAATATTAATCAAGGAATTTCAAAATATTAACTGTAACGAGTAATAATTTAATTATCGGCAAGAATTAGAAATAGTATAGCTGTTTATTAAATCGAACAATAACACTACTTAAAGTTAAATAATATATTATTATATTATTTATTTTTTGTCTTTATCTCCAAATGATAAAATAATTTGACTATACAAGACCGCTTATTAAATAAAAGGGCAATAAAAAGTGAAATTTGATAATTCTTTATTGTCTTTTTAAATAAATTGAGTAATCAAGTATAAAATGTATATTATTTTACTTTTATTTACAATAAATATTCTATATAAATTACTAAACAAACTTTTATTTAAGATATTAGAAGAAAGATGTTAAATGAGATGAAATTAATTAATTATATATGAAATTTAACTCAATGGTAAAAATCAACAAATCTGGTTAATAATCGATCTTTAATACTGATAATAATGACACTTGGAAACTTATTAATTCAATATAATATTTTTATTATTTAAATCCACATAATTCTTTCAAAACTTCATATATGTTTGATATGTGCTTGTACACTTTTTTTTTTTTTTTTTTTTATGAGGAATGACGGTATTTATAGTTAAACGAAAAAATAAATTAAAAGATTTAATTGATAGGAAATAAAACTTGAGGGATAGGTAGTAGGAAAATGAGATAATTTGAAAGTTCCGCCTTAAGTATATATATAAGGATTATTTTCAATTTGCATTTTATCTATATCGTAATATACAATATATTAAATATCAAAGCCAGAAATATTTTTAAATTTTAATTATACTTTTTTATAACTGTCAATACGAATTTCTAATTTTGAACTTATAAAAAAATCTCAAAGAATTCGTGAAAAAAATGCATAATATTTTGTATTCTGTATTGTAAAATAGCAGCGTTTGGCTTAGAATTATAAAAAAACACATACTTGTATGAGTTATTCATACGTTTAACTTGTTATATAATTATATTAACATTCATATGTTCTAAATTATATTTTGCAATTAAATGATAAATTTATATGAAATTTAACAGTTTAGCTAATATTTAGAATCTACGAATAATAATATTTATTTTAATTTATTAAACTTATAATGACATTGAATATAAGCTGAAATTTCAAATTATCCTTAGCATTTAACATAGTGCGAAAGAGTAATTTTTTGATAATAATGATTATTATTACTAATATTATTATTAACTTAATACATTCAGTAAAAAATAAATAAAATTTTTTTAAAAACTTGTATTTGAAAATTATAAATAGATGCATTTTATTTCTTTTTTTTTCCTCCAAATTTCATCTTCCAAAGTCTATTATACTTTTCTTTTCCTTATCAATACGATAAATATTGTATAAGTTGCTTATCAATAAATATACTGTATTGTAAAGATAAATTAAGCATCGGAAGTACAGAGAGTCAGTCTCGAGTCAGTCTCGAGTGCGTCTCGTAAGTACTTCTGAAATCCATTTTATTATTTATTACGCATTTATTAAACTTTGTATATCATTATAAAATTGAATGTAAAATGAGTGGATCTACAGTTAAGTTATATATATCCAGACGTACTGTTTTACCTGATGGCTTAAAGTCAGCAATTTTAAAAGTATCAGATGGAAAAATTGAGGAAATCATTGTTTGTAGCGATGATGAAGAAATAAATGAAAAATTACAAGTACGTGTACACTAATAATATATAATAAAATAATATAATTCGTAAGATTAAATATTTGTTATTGTAATAATTATTTAAAAAAAAAAAAAACGAAAAATAGAAATATCGTGACATTGAGCACGAAGATTTTGGACATTTGATATTAATGCCTGGTATAGTGGATTCTCATGTACATTTAAATGAACCTGGACGATCACATTGGGAAGGTTTTTGGACGGCGACAAGAGCTGCTGCAGCAGGAGGTGTTACGACTATTATAGACATGCCATTGTAAGTGCGCCAATTTTATACAATGATATGTGCAGGCGATTATTATTAGGAACGAATAATAATTAGCAATTTAATTCTATTTATTCTTTTGTTACGGAATGTGTACTTGATAAATACTACATCGAAATATATTGATATATTATATTGACATATAATTATTAAGATATGTGGTAAACAGTGATAGGTAGTTAAGTCGTAAAGGATAAAAAAAGGAATTGACAAAATTTTTTTTATTTCTTTTTTACGAATTATTTGAAGCAATTGGTAATTTACATCGTTATTGTATATATATATACGATGTAAGAAATACGTTGTATATATAGTCACGTTAATTTGTTTATTTTAATATAATTAGCTTTCATTATAAGAAATATTTTTCTAAAATACTAAATTAAATTTTTAAAAATTTATTATTAAATAATTCGAACTCTTGTTTAACTGAAGTAATTTACATTCATTAAAAATATGTAAAATATCTAGAGTCTGTCATTACATATATTTTTATGTTGAATATAAATATTCATATGTATTTTCGATATATTAATCATATTTCTTGCATTTTCATAAATAAATAAATATATATATATATATATATAGCATAAAGTATTAAATACACAATAAGTAATAAGTATTTTAATTTCCAGTTTAAATAAACTTATATTGATAACCTTTCTTTGACAAATATGCAGAACTATTTTCATGATTTTTTAACTTTTTATTTTACCTCCCTAATGTACATTGGCTTTCTTCGATATTATAAAAAACGAATAAATATAATATTTATAATAAAATTTTTTAATTAAATTATTAAATTCTATACATTTTTATTTAACTGAGTATTATTACATGTTTGACTAAATTAATTTGATAGAAAAATGGTTCATTTATATAATAGAATATCATAAATCGTTGGTTGTTATTGTATATTACGTACGTAAGTCAATCGCTATAATTTTATATAACAAATCGTAATTATTTAATCAATTTTTATTATTTATTTTAAAAGTATATTAAATTAGTCAATTTATTCACAATTGTGTATTTACATCTATACACAATGTAATTATAATTTTTAAATTTATATAACGATTATCTATGGTACATATCTACAATTTTTTATATCTTATCGAACTTGAACAATGAATTCAATTAATTGAATTGAATATTTCAATATCTATATTTCTAATTTTGTAATAATTATACTGGAAAATGTGTCTATGCGTATGTACTTAAATAAATAAACAAAAACTATCAATTTATTAATAAAATTACTTTAAAATTAGAAACTCCATACCACCAACAACGACTTTGAAGAATTTAAAAATTAAAGCACGAACAGCTCAAAATAAGATATTTGTAGATGTTGGATTTTGGGGAGGCGTTTTACCAGATAATCAAGTAATAAAACTAATAACAAAAATGAACAATTAGACAAAGAGACGTAAGATATTAAATTATTGTATGCTTGTTGATTGTAGAAAGAGCTAAAATCACTCGTAGAGGCTGGAGTTGTTGGATTTAAATGCTTCCTTTGTCCTAGTGGTGTTGAAGAATTCCCCCATGTTAATGAAAATGATGTGAAAAAAGCTTTAATAGAACTTAAGGATTTGAACACTGTTTTAGCTGTAAATAATTCAAATATAATTTTTATTCAATTAATAGTTGTTAAATATATTGATGTATAGATAAATTATTAAAACAGTTATTATTTTATAGTTTCATGCAGAATGTGAGGTAAACGGTTTTCCTATTGAAGCGGATGGTATTATGAATTTATTATTATTCAACTACTAAGCGTTTATACGTTCATATATTTTATTTTCACTTATTATTCGGATTTTAAAATTTCTTTAATTTTAAACATATTATGTTTTGTAAATATATATATATATATATATATATATATATAAAGACTGTATAGTAAAATATTAAATTGTTTGTCTCAAACTATTCTGTATAAAATATACTTTTAAATGTTTTAAAATTTTCAACGCATTGTAGTCCGTCGGTAGTTAAGATATTTAATACATTTTTGCATCGAGTACTTTTAATATTTCTTTATTATTTGTAACAGAAGATCCTTTCGATTACCACACTTATTTGAAAACCCGACCACCAGTCATGGAAACTGAAGCAATAAAAATTATTGTAAATTTATGTAAAACTTTCAAGTAAGCAAAAATAAAGTAACTAAATAATACAGATATATTATAATATCCATTATACTGTTTGCGTTTTAGTTGTCGATGTCATATAGTGCATTTATCAGCGAGCGAAGCTTTGAATTTAATTAGAAAGGCAAAAGAACAACAATTACTGTTAACCGCAGAAACCTGTTATCATTATCTTCATTTCATAGCTGAGAAAATCCCACGAAGTGCGACACAATATAAATGTTGCCCGCCTATAAGATATAGTTCTAATAAAGTTAGTACTATCATATATATTTAATAAATAATTGCAATTGTAATTTGTAAATATGATGTGTGTTCAATCTTATATGAATAATCAAAGGAACGAAATTTATGAAAAAATATTATTAAATACAAAATTTGTTTAAAAATTTTAGCTTTACGATCATAAAACTTACGTTTATTAATAATTAAAATTTAATTACTGCTTTGTATAATTTATATCTCTATGTAAGTTTTTTTTTTTTTTTTTTTTTTTATACTAACTTTTTTATACAAATATATGTTCTAAATATAGGTCTTAATCGTAATCACAAATCAAAAACGAAACTCCGAAATTTTAATTGGCTTAGATAATGTTAATTCATACAAATGAAATGTATTATAAATTTTAATTAGTTAAATTCAAATCATTGGTGGGATTAATTTCAATTAGATAAATAACATGTTTTTTTTTTAGCAGAACGTTAAATAATTAATACGAGTAATGAAAGGCTCGATTAAAAGTATTTATATTCCGTATTTCTGATATACTTGCGTTTAAATAAAATATGTATCCAAGCACGAGATAACTTTATGTAAAAACATATAATTTTTTAGGTGGCAATAAATGTAAATAAAAAAAAATAAAACACATTTAATTATATTATTCGTTAATATAAAAATAATTTATTAAAATCCTACACATTATATTAGGATGTATATATGTAAATTGACTTAATTATTTATTTGAATTGATTTTAATTGTATTTGAGAAAAAATGTTTTATCGCTGCTTAACGTTATTTGACATAAATTATTAAAATTTCTTGAACTTTGCCATTGCTTGTAATATGCGACCTATAAAGGTAAAGTTATATTAAATGAAACTTTCATTGATAATAGGAGAAATTATGGTCAGCTTTAAAGGATGGGACACTTGATATGGTTGTATCCGATCATTCTCCCTGCACAGAGGATTTGAAAAAAACTGGTAATTTCTTGAAGGATTGGGGTGGAATTTCTTCATTGCAATTTGGCCTTTCTTTGTTTTGGAGTCAATCAAAAATGCATGGATTAAGTTTTCAAGATATTGCACGCTTACTTTGTTCGGCGCCAGCAGCTCTTTGTGGTTTAAACAATCAAAAAGGATCTTTACGAGTCGGAATGGATGCTGATTTTGTGATCTGGGATCCTGAGAAAACTATAGAGGTAAGTTCTATAAGCATCGTTTCAAATGCTTTTGTCATGAAAAATAAACAAAATTAATTTATAATATCGAACGACTTTCAGATTAATCAAAATGGAATTTTACACAAAAATAAGGTTTGTAAAATTAATATTCCAATAATAACAATTACTTTTACATTATCAATATTTTGCATGAAATTAAAGTTATCACTTAATATATTCATTTTCTTTTCGTTAATATGAAGAATAACTGAGTGATTCGGCCTTTCAATTTCTGCTTACAATAGAAAAAAAGCTCGTATGATAAAATAATAGAATTTCAATTTTATATTCGGCGCAATGTTAAATATTATATTCAGTATTATGTTGTTCTTGGCATTAAACGATAATTTTCATAAATCAATTAAACTTATTTAAATTAAACTTATGCTTAAAAGTTTACATATTATTATAATATATTATATTAAAACATCATTTGTATATTACATTACGTGACTTTTATTATCCGTTTTATCCTTTTATTTTTGTTCTTGGTCATTAGCGATCTTTTTGTTATTTAAATACAATTTTGATAATGTGACAATGTTGACAGTCATTCGACAGTGCAATTATATATTATTTCGAAAAAAAATTTTTATTATTACGCGTCTAGAAAATCGAGATTTAAATTTTTCCATCCCAAATTATAAATATTAAATTTTGTTTAACGCCTTTTCAACTCATTAATTTTCTTTATTAAAAAAAAAAAAAAAAAAAAATCCCTTTCTAAGCATTCATATATTACAATTTTGGTCGATAATGGCTTGTTATTTTTAATTTCATAAATATTTGTGGTTTTTAATTTTCGTCAATATATTTAGTCATTAAATATATGTAGTATATAAAAAATAGATAATTTTCCAATTAATTACTTAACCGATTGTAAACTCAATTTTTAGTTTTCATTTACACTTTCAAATACATTTAAGAAATTTTTTTCAATACAATTAAGTTATTTAATTTAATTCCAGATAACTCCTTATATAAATGAAACTTTGTTTGGAAAAGTATACGGTACAATTGTTAGAGGAAGCTTTGTTTACAAAAATGGTGAATTCTGCAAAGAACCAATGGGTCAACTTTTACTCCGAGATACTTTTATATCAGACTTAATGAATTAGTGATTATTTAGTCAAATTATCGTTAAACATATTTATCGTATACTTATTATAATAAAAGAGCATTCAAAATGGAGTTAATTTGTAATTTAGTATTACAATAAAAATATATAATAGTAACAATAGCAACAATCGTAACGTCATGACGATGACGATGACGATGACGATGACGATAACAATAATTATAATCATGAATGAAGTCTAATCCAGGTTTTTTTTTTCAAGTTAGTTGTTAGTGTCATATGTCACTGTAAAAATATAATAGATAAATTACTTTTATATTCCATAATAGAGTTCAGTTTGAAATCATTCTTTGATTTATTACTTCATTTACATGGAATTATTATTTTTTTTTTTTTTATTTTTTTTTTTTAGCAATTCTATATTAAATAATATTTAAGCTACAGTTGATAAAGTTTAATAAATAATTTTTATAGCGATTGAAAATAATTATTTCTTATTCTTTTATTGATGATGAACACATGATTGAATTGAATATTTTTAAATTAACAATATTGATATAAAGTTTGCCATCTCATTTGT
This sequence comes from Ceratosolen solmsi marchali, assembly GCF_000503995.2. Lineage (NCBI taxonomy): Eukaryota > Metazoa > Arthropoda > Insecta > Hymenoptera > Agaonidae > Ceratosolen > Ceratosolen solmsi. Next base: position 3,588,771 of record NW_011948421.1, on the reverse strand, counting down.
TTCCGTGGTAGATTTTGAGTTGGTTAAGACGAATTACCTTATATTCTATTATTTATATTTTATCTACGATGGGCCTTGATCCCATAAATTTTGATGAACGCATGCATATAAGGCAAAATGTAAAGAACAAATATTATTTAATGAAAAAGAACATACAATGATAACTAAGGATCTATGTTTTAAAATTTCTTTAAGAGGCTAGATAATTATCAATAATTATTTTAACAATACCGACGTTTATGAATGTGTACAAACTGCTATTATTTTATTTGAAAATGTTTTTAACATTCGGTGCATTCAAAGCATAAAATAAAATTTTTGAAAATAAAAACAAATTATTTTCTCCATCTATCGCCGTTTTGTTTCAATGTATATTGTTAAAAATTATTGCAGTACTTAAGAAAAATATTAACTTAATTCCCAATATCCGTCGAGTAACCGGCATCTTTAAATATCCACCAATGGCTATGATCCTTGAAGCCAACTTCAAATGCACGCGAAGATGATTCACTTACACTGCTGACGTCATATCATCCAAATGACGTCACATTTAATACATTAATTGTAAAATAAAGAATAAAAAAAACATCTTCATATATTTAAAAATAATTTCTTCCATTGTCGAAATCAGCGGATGTGCATTTAATTTACGAGATCACTATAAAAGAGTTCAATGTAGTTTTAGTTTAAGCAAAACACTTTAGTTATTAATAAAATTAATTTGAATAATTGAGCCAATAAGCTCGATGAAAACAATACTGTAATATTCTTGATATATTAGTAGTAACGAATGACAAATCATCGTTAACATAAAACAAAAAATGTTTTATTATATAGGTTTTGTATATTAAACGATATATGTAAATTAAAGATATTTAATTAATAATCGATAAAAGCTTATAAATAGCTTATAAATTAAGATGCAAAAATCATGCGAGAAATCAGTCAGTTGCGCATGATTATCGCTGGAATAAAACTTTTATATTTCAGTATTTTATTTAAACATGGATAGAAATGAAAAATAGATCATTTATCAATACAAATTTGGACAGTATACTGCATTTAATAGCTGAAAAATGGAAAATTAATGGTTTGATACATTTGTTCTAATTAATTTGCAATATGTTGTATATAATGACCGAGATAATGCGTTTTTTTTTTTTTTTTTTTTTTTTTTTTTAAATGAATTATAAATATTTTATGAATATTTGTATATATATATATATATATATAAAGAAATAGGTATATATCAAGTATAATATAATGTGTTAAGAGTGAAAAGATATGAAAAAATATGAAAGATGACGAATATGTTTTGAAATTGTTATTAAAATATTTCATTGTTATTTATATTATAAAGTCAACTATTTGGATTGAAAAATTTTGAATAACTTTCTTTACTTATTTCAGTGTTTAATCCTTGAAATGGAATGTGTGTTATAAAATCTGTTTTATAAACAAATGTCTAAAATTTAAAAACTACAAATAGCTTGCAATCTTGGTAGCTAATAGTTGTTATAAATGACACATTTAAATAAAATGAACGCAGTGCATAGAAAAGATTATTTATTATTCCTTGATAGTTATTCATTGTGATTCATTGCGAAAAATCAATTTTTTAATTTCGAATTCGAACTTCAATGATTTTCAACGGCATCACATTTGTATGAACATTACAATATTTACGATTTTATGCTCAAAAAATTTGGAATAACCAGTGCGAAGATTTTCAATATAACACACTTGAAGTCGATAAATTCTACAAGTCATTTATGCTTCAGGATTTTAAGGAGACTTCAACAATGATTTGCAGTTATGAGCAAAAAATTGATTAATCATGTTTTTGAATTATACATTGTCGCGTAATGTTTTGGACTTAATTCGTGCCACTCTTATAAATCTAATGACACGGCCAATTGGTATTTTTGTATTAGACGGTAAAAACTTTTGTAACCCGAGGACGTACAACATACACCACGAGCACAATGTTTTGCCTCAGATTCTAAAAAATTGTTGAATATCTTTCTCTCCATATCCCCTTCCTCTTTCGCTCTTATATTTCTTTCCCTTCCCCTCGCTCCACCCCAACCCCATACGCACGCGCATTTTTTTCACAATTCTCGCGCGCTAGAGCAAAGGAGGAGAAATAACAGCGCGCGCGCGCGTACACAGAGAGAGAGAGAGAGAGAGAGAGTGAAGCGATTGCGTGTAGGTAGGACGCGTGTCGAGTGAAAAATCGTGGACTAGCAGCTCGCGCCTAAATGTCACGTCATCCCGTTGATGACGTCAGCGGCTGTTTCTCCTCTTTCTCTCGCCGGGACTACGAAATGCGCGCGAGTGTATCAATGTTTGCAAAGAGCCAGAGGCAATTAGACTTTAATCAAACGCAAGCGGATTCAAGATTCTTTTTGCACTTTGTGAGAAAAGTACATTAAATTTGTTGCTATTTCGGTGCCCAAGGGTCTTTTTCTTTTGCCCCTCTCCCCCAAATAATTATCATGAATTACTCCACGGTACACGCATACTTATGCGATTTATCACATTTATGCTTATTACGTCAATACGGTTAAAAGTGCTCTGGGTTCAATAACAGATATTGTTTTCCAAACTTGACCTTTGAAAGGCATTAATTCAACGAATACATTTGTCGCGCGCATTTTTCCGCGTACATAACGCACGAGCATACGCAACGACATGCTCGCACGCAATCGCGCGCGCGTAAACGCAACTATCGACTGTAGGCCATGAAAAACATTTTGACTAAGCCTCGAAGATTCTGGAAGCTCGCGCACGCTATGCCTTCCCGCATGCATTTTGACGTTTTCGATTTTCACTCGACTTGCTCGAACACAACAGCCGACTATACGTAACTTGTTGCTCTATATGATGATGATTCATTCATGTAAATTTTTCCAGTTATAAATATATACTCGTCTAATAAGGCATTGCCATTGTTTTTTTTTTTTTTTTTTTTTTTTTTTTTTTTTTTTTTGCGAAGCAAACATGACGTACAATTGTAAAGATTTTTTTCTTCTGTTTTGTTCTTTCTGCTCTTTTTTATTTTAACGGGACGTCGTCTTAAAAGAGTTTAACTAGATCCTTTAATGAGAGGTAAGGATGATGACATTGACGGCTGGAAAGGCTCGAAAGGAATATGCAGGTAGAAGGTTAGAACGACATCGCCTTTTTGTGCCAAAGTGACCGTCGTGTTCCACAAGCCGACAATCGCCAGAAATTTACTTTTTCACTTACCTTTCGACAATTCTTGTCTGCGTGCAACAAGAAGAAAACAAAAGAAAATAAAAAACGATAGAAAGTCGGTGGAGTAAAGGGCGACACGTGCAATTCGTCTGGATTAAGAGGGTGATAACGATGGAGGACGATGACGATGAAGCTGACGATGAGGATGACGAGACGATGACGATGACGATGATAATGACTACGACGGGTATAGGAGGGGGTGGGGTGGGGAGGTGGGGGTGGATGTGGATTATTTGCGTGTGCATTGGGTGGTTGGGGGGGAGTGTCGAGAGAGAGAGAGAGAGAGAGAGAGAGAGAGAGAGAGAGAGGGGTATAGGTCACATAATGGTAGGGTGCGTGGAAGATGAAAATGCGGGGCTGTTGGAGAGTTGGAGGGGCTTACCTCGCTACAGCTCCGCACGTGTGCGTGCGCGTGTCCGAGTGCGCGCAGTTCGCGATCGGTGGGTCGGGGAATGGGATAAGACGGGTAAAAGGGACGGTGGTGGGGGCGGCGATGACACGGTCAGGGAGCGAGGGCGGACGGGGGTGAGGTAGGACGGGAGGATGCGGAGGGTGGGTCGTTTGGTGGGAAGGACGAGCGGGAGGGAGGGAGGGG
>NW_011948421.1:3583909-3584905 GCF_000503995.2 Ceratosolen solmsi marchali | reverse complement strand
GGAGGGAGAGAGAGAGAGGGAGGTACGATGGGGGTGGGGTTCGGCCATTTTGTTGGTGACGCGCAGTTCGGAGGTCGTGGGCTCCGCCAGTGACGAAGCCACTGGAGTTTTGACGTGGCTGCTACGTACCTGCCCGTTTGCCCACTCCGATTGCAGCAAAGTCGGTGACGAGAAATACGTAACTGGTAAGTACCCAGCTGGAGAATAATAACAGCCGGGCATGGACCGCGACTAAGAGCTTTGCGATGGAGCTCGTTGCGGCTTGCAGCCAAATACACGGATGAGAGGAGAGAAACTTAATGGTCTATATAGCATGGACCGCGCCTAAGAGCTTTGCGATGGAGCTCGTTGCGGCTTGCAGCCAAATACACGGATGAGAGGAGAGAAACTTAATGGTCTATATAATAAAAGAGAGGCGGAGAGAGTGAAAAGAGAGAACAACAAGGGAGTGTATGCGCGCGTGCGTGCGTGCGTGCGTTCCTTCGTTCGTTCGTTCGTTCGTTCGTTCGTTCGTTCGTTCGTTCGTTCGTTCGTTCGTTCGTTCGTTCGTTCGTTCGTTCGTTCGTTCGTTCGTTCGTTCGTTCGTTCGTTCGTTCGTTCGTTCGTTCGTTCGTTCGTTCGTTCGTTCGTTCGTTCGTTCGTTCGTTCGTTCGTTCGTTCGTTCGTTCGTTCGTTCGTTCGTTCGTTCGTTCGTTCGTTCGTTCGTTCGTTCGTTCGTTCGTTCGTTCGTTCGTTCGTTCGTTCGTTCGTTCGTTCGTTCGTTCGTTCGTTCGTTTGCGCGTGCATGCGTGCGTGCGTGCGTGCGTGCGTGAGTGCGTAAGTGCGTGAGTGAGTGAGTGAGTGAGTGAGTGAGTGAGTGAGTGAGTGAATTAGTGAGCGAGCGAGCGAGTGAAAAAGGGCGGGAGGAGGGTGTGGAGGACGAGAGAGAGAGAGAGAGAGAGAGAGAGAGAGAGAGAGCGTGAGTGAGAGAGGGGGGGGGGGGGGGAGGGGGAGGGG
>NW_011948421.1:3560781-3583890 GCF_000503995.2 Ceratosolen solmsi marchali | reverse complement strand
GAGTTGAGAGGAGAGCGAGTGCGAGTGACGGGTGAGGAATGGCAATAGAGTGTGTGCGGTAGCTCGAAGAGATTCGAAGGGTTGACTGGTGCACGGTAACAGCAGGCGCGACTACTCTGTCGTTAGTCAGCGCATTCTAGAGGCTTGTGCCTCCGGAGGAGCCTGTGCGGAAGATGGCTGCCGTCGACGACGATGTAGCAGCAACAGCAGTCAGTACAGGGATCTCTTGTTTATCGAATGCTGTATAAGCACTAGTCCGCTATTTATAGGGGCCCGCCAGTGGCTAGTAGTGGCCTCCCTCGCCGCCTCTCGTCTAGCTTATGTAAATCAAGTTCCCTCCTTCGACTCGTCGTTTCTCCAGACCGCGTCGAGTTATTCGTCGCCAATTGGTGCCGGTGCATTACTTATACTACTATATCTCGATGTACGTTGCAGGGCTCGCGGTCCTCGGGCTATGGAAAGCATGGTCGAGGAAAACGGATCTGCTGTGGACCCACTGTCGCAGGGATCTCAAAGCGGTGAAACAGCGCCGACCATCGTAACATCGGTACAGTCTCTCGATAGAAATCACCAGCAGCAAACTCATCTGCTAGCCTCCACCAGCATTGTGCAACTAACGTTGCCCTCCTCCGCTGCTACGCAGGTATACAGGATGACCTCCTGTGTATCGGTGACACGTTTGTTCTTATCATTTTACACCTTGCACAGCCATTTCAGTTGGTTTCTCGTTCCGACTTGCCTTAACTTTAACTCTGCTCCCGTCAATTGCTGTCTGAATTTTTAGATTCTAGAATGTCTCGCAGAATCTGCGTTCGACACATTTAGATCCTCCACATTTTTGCATAATGCTGGTTTTGGTATTATTTTTTTTAACGAAGATCGATCAGATATTTTTTGTACGTATAATTGTCATTACTGTATAGAGTTATTTTGTATAAAAGTTTTGTTGGTTGTAATGTCGCAGTGGTAGGTTATGTTAAATGGATTTTATATTTCAAAATTGATGTAATTAATGTAATTAAGTAATCATTGATTACTAGGTGCAATCGGTTATACAACCCAATCAACAGTCGGTCATTCAAACGGCAACAAATATTCATCCTGTGGCTATTTCGAAAGGAAATGTCATTCTTGTTAGCAAACCAAATTCGGTCATTCAAACGGCTCAAGGAAGCCTACAGACGCTACAAGTACGTAAGAATTGAGACAATTTGTTTTATTGCTTTGTTTCTAAATACCTACTATAATTAGATTTTAATACCTTTTAGGTTGTTGAGACGGCCAGCGATGACAGCTATTCGGATGATGAATCTCCAAAGAAACGAAGAGATATTTTATCAAGGAGACCTTCGTATAGAAAAATCTTAAATGATTTAGGTGGTGGAGAAATTGCAGGTGAGTGCGAGTTCATTTTGATACATCATTTAAGCGTTAACTAATAAGAAAAATACGAGTCTTGAGCAATTTGTCCATTTAATATTTACTCGGATAATGATGCAAGTGGTGCATGTCAGTTCATACGATTAAAAATTAAAAATCAAAAATAAAGAATAGAAAATATAGTAAAGGAAATTCCAATTGTACCAGTATATTATTAGCAACCTATAATTAGCGGATGGTAATGGATTTATTGCTAAGGACAAAATGCTATACCAAGCTTACTGAATTTATTCGATACGTCAAGCATATATTTATTTTTTATGAGCTTTAGAACAAACCCTTTTCGTACACCCATTCCTCGATTACTTATTTAATTCTATTTTTAAATGACAAGGACATTATTTGAATTACTTTTTCTTATAAGTACTATAATTTAATCTTACTAGAAATTTCAATTTTTCATTAATATTATTCCCTTGTGTATGACCTGACTGCACAAAAAAATTTTCTAGTATGCAACAGAACTGCAGCTAGAAAGATTTAATAAAAATATGTCATTGAAATAATTAATTTCAATCTAAATTGAAAACTATCGTACTTTCTGGATGCACAACAAAGCACCTGTTCTTGAAATTTTTTAGCTTAAGACATTAAAATGTAAAACGACGACCTTTGTTTGTTCGTCTGTTTCTTTGTTTTTTTTTTTTTGTTTTTTGTTTTTTTTGTTTCAATAAAAATGAACTCGCATTTTCTAGTTAATATTTCATTTATAATCATTGAAAGAAACTAAATCAAACGACATAAAGTTAGTAGTAAAAGGGGTTAAATTGGTTCGGTGTTGCAGAGGGTCGTTTGCCTCCCCTTGAATCCTCTTCTGAATGTGACTCTAATGTGGATAGCGAAGTATCTTCCCATTCGCTTCAATACCAAACAGGTTGGTTACTTTAATTGCTATGGCATTCTTTAGCATCTCTAGTGGTCCATTATTCTACAATTTTCCCTCGACATCCTTAAAATATCTTCAGCAAAGTTCAAGTCAATGATAATATCCTATGCCCAATATATTATAATACTTTGATTTATCCAAACATAAGCTTGGTGTGGCATAATTGCTTGTGGGCTTAACACTAAATTAATCGTTATATCTTATTAAAATGACAATTATTGCATAAATGAAAAAATTTAGAAAAAATCAAAATAAAATAAAATCATTTTTTCAAGAAACAAGATTTTGTCAAATTTATTATTACGTTTTCTTTTAGTTATACCTGCAGGAGCTATCCAAATAGCAACTCAAGGAGAAGGTGTTCCAGGATTACACACATTAAGTATGAGTAATTCGGCAACAGCTGGTGGTACAATTGTACAGTATGCCCAAGGTCAAGATGCGCAATTTTTTGTACCAGGTCTGTATATGATTTGTACATAAGTTGTTTAAATAGACGTTAACATTTTTCTCCGCTTTAAATTACTATCGTAACAGCAAAGGCTAAATAAATATTTGTTTATAAATAAATGCTATGACACCAATAATATGTAAATACTTTATATTATGTAGAGTTTAAATTATATTTTAGCAAGCACAGGTCATGGTGTAGTGGTTGAAGACGCAGCTAGAAAACGGGAAATGAGGCTTCTGAAGAATAGGTAAGTCAATTTAAATGTATACATGTTCTTTATTTGTACAAAGGATGCTTAACGTAACAGTTTTAATGAATTTCTAGGGAAGCAGCGCGCGAATGTAGAAGAAAAAAGAAAGAATATATAAAGTGTTTAGAAAATCGTGTGGCAGTGTTGGAAAATAGAAATCAAACTTTGATCGATGAACTGAAATCTTTGAAGGAATTATACCAACAGAAAACTGACTGAGGTTGGTATTTGACGTTTAGGTACTCTATCAACATTAACTCATTATTAAATAATGAATCTGCACATTCATCGATCATGTACATTATTATTGACGTTCTTACGCAAAAAAAGTTAATGTACATGTACTCATTCAGACAGGTGTTTCTTGTAACATATTGTATTTATGTACGATTACAAAGGCTTGTGAAACTTGCTGTTACTAAAGCGAGAAGCCAAAGCTTACACATAATGCAGAGAAAGTAGTTATTTGCAATTGAAAAACACTTTTTTTTTGGTTTCCTTTTATGTACAAACGAAAATCGTTCACGAAATGAACTGTTGACAATTAAAGTGTAAGATGTATCTTCTTAATGTGTGACGTAAAGTGTCTTGAATTGTGAATTGAGATATTCTATTGCTCTGCCATATGCATACGACTTAAGATGTTAAATTTGTGTGAATGAAACCAAAATATGTACTACTTCAAAGTTAGTATTGGAAGAATGATATCATCGAAACAGTTATATTTTATTTAGCGGTAAATAATTACTGAGTGCATCATTAAGATTTTGTCACTCTAAACATATAATGTGTTGCATTAATTAATGACAAATTCATCAAACGTTATTAACTGAGTGTTACACATTTGTAAAATACAGATGTAATATAAATTTGGAGTGCCTTTGCAGATAGAGAATATAAATACATATTTAGAGTACGTGTGTGTGCGCGCGCGCGCGTGCATATATATATATATATATATATATGTGTGTGTGTGTGTGTGTGTGTGTATGTGTGAATGTGTGTCTGTGCGCGAGCGCGCGTGTATGTATATATACATACATACATTTATATGTATAAAAATTAGTATGTATTAACTAAATAATTATGTATGGAAAAAATATTTTTAAATAATTTAATGCTGAACGTTTTATGGTAGAATACATTGACATATAGAAACTTTAATTAAATAAACATCGAGATATTCGTATGTTCTTGTAAAACTAAAATATAACAAACAATTTGTTCTTATGAACAAACTTTTGGTGTAGGTTAAATTTTTAATGTTTTTATGTAATTTTTATTTTCATTTAAATTGCAATTCCTCTGTTGTACATTGGATGCATTTCTGTTTAAGTGTTACCAATAATTATTTTAAAACAAAAAATGATGTCTCCGTATTTAATAACTATTTTTATTGTAAAACAAACATTATCCTTGATGTAGTAACAAGTGAAATATTTACTAGTGAAAAATTTTTTATTTTTTTTTTTTTTTTTTTTTTTTTTTTTTGTGTATCAAAATATAAGAAAATTATCAAAATCATAACGAAGAACAAGTAACTTTTATAAATTTTATGTTGCTACATAAATCATAGTGTTCTATGTAACTTTTTGACTAACTGATATAATTTTGTCCTATTTTGTTATAAAAAAAATTTAACTGTTTGATTAAATCTCACTTGTAATTATATGTATAGTATGTGTATATCTTGGTTACTGCGCTTATATCCTAGAGTATTGTATATAAATATAATATATGTATTTTTACATATCATTGGCCTTCTTCAAAAATATAGCTTGTAAATCTATTGATAAAACGTCTTATCCATTTCCTAATTGGCGTAACAAAGACCAAGTCATTAATGAAATAGTATTTTCAGTTAAGTTGAAAGAGATATTTCATTATGAAACTAATTTTGTATACCATTAAAGTAAATACCAAAACATGTAATAAATTTTACAATAAAAATTTAATTGATATGCAAAGAAATTGTAATAGACTATGAGATACTCAAGGAATTATTAATGATTTTTGTTAAATTTTCAATTGTTTAATTTAAAGTACTATATTTTTCAATTTACTATGATTTAAATTTTTATTGAGATTTATAACGATGTACATTAATATTACAATGTTAATTCTTTTGTTTTCTCGGACAAATTATATTTCAGTAGGCTGAGAATATTTTTAAAATATTTCAATTGTAATTTTATAGAAATAATTTTTCTGAATATATTGTTTGTTGAATAATAATTATGTCAATGATATAACGAGTATGACCAAATTGAATTTTAAAATTAAAAAGACTATTTTGATTTAATTCTTCGATATAGAACTGAATAATTTTTTAATTTTTAATTTATACGAATACATCCACATTGTTTGAAAATTTCATTTCTTGATAGTGTGACAAATAGTATTAAAACTAAAATATTACAGGGAATAATTTTTTTAACACTCGTGATTGATATATGTTAATTTTATTTTAATTTTGTATACATATGTGTTATCTAATTAAAGGTTTTCCAAGTTTCCAAGTTTTACATTTTAAGTGTCAATCCTTTTGTTGCAAAATTATTTTGTCTTAGCTTATACATTGCATCGCATCATTAAATTTATATGCAACATTAATATTTATAATTTAATTTTAATTTTTAACATAAAGTAGTTATTTATATTTATTAAGAAACTTTAATATCTATATAACAAGAAAATTTATAAAATAATTATAAACTTTAGTTGAATAATTTTTGCATTAATTACCATAAAAGTATTCAATTTTTATAATGATTTGTTAATGTACTTAACGTAGCGTAAGTTAATTTGAAATTTTTATAAACCAATAAATTTTTAGTGTCATTACTTTAATATTATTCAATTAATAAAGTAGTAAAATGGTGCAGGTAAGTATTATAATTATTTGTTACGTAATATTATACATTATTAATTATTATTTCCGAGATTTCGATTAGTTTCATTTAAAATTATATTTTCAATAATAAGTATTCTCTAATTATTTTTGACATTGTGAATTACCTAAACGTTTTTTAGCTTACATTTAACAATGGGCATTACATTTAATTAAAAACTTTTTAATAAATTAAATCAGTAGTTGTTCATAATTACGTTATTATAGAATGATACTGTTTTTGAACAATATTTTGTAGTTTTAAAGTTAAGGGTTCTGGAAATTGATAAATGTTATATATTAATATATTGAAGTAAATTTTTGCCTTATTAATTAAATTGAAATCGGACTTTAATGTTAATAAAATTGATTAAAGAATGGAGTAAGTAACGTGTTGGTTATATAATTGTAATTCATTAAATTTATTTTAAAATACTTCAGAGTATTATAGTCCATAATTTTATAAATAAATACTAAATTATTTCGTTCAAAGTGTAATGATAAATTTTATGAAACAACCGTGCTTACTTATTTGAGTGAAATAAGAAAAAAAATTTAACCAACAGTATTGAGGGAATTAAATTTGTCGTACCAACATTCAATTTTTATTTTTCAACTCGTTCACTAAATCCTTATAAATGCTTATAATTGCCATAAGTAGAAAACTACATACATAAGAAAAGTCTTAAACTTGATAAAACTTAATTATAGCAATATATTATCGAAGGTAAGGAAAATTATCATTACCATCAATTAATGCCTTTGCTTAAATATTGTAGGACTTCAATTATTAAATATACTTTATATTTAATTTATACTTGATTTTATGAATGTGAATTTGATCTATTTACTCTATTTGGTATTTCAATTAAAAGACTAGTTAACTTTTATATCTATTGTAATAAACTTTTGTATTAGAGATTTAATGATTTATTCTGTTTGATACCCATTTATCTGCATATTTATATATATGTATTCAGACATCAAATTTAAAATTAAATTTATCATCAAGGGTATGTATTATTTTCATTTAGTTCATTAATATGATATATGTTTCATTATTTAATATAAACAAGATTTACAAGTAGAATATTCTGCTCCCATATTCTATAAATTAAATATTTTATATCCGATTGTGATTTTTTTTTATATCATACTTTAATGGCAGCAATACGAGGAACCCTAACAATAACAATTTTGTTATTATAAATTCAATACTTATTTATCATTCATCCTAACGAACTTATTATCAATGAAATTTGTTATTCATTGCGAATCAAATTTATATCTTATATACAATGCTTTAATTTTATAATTTAATATTCTTGTTACATAAAATGTATTTTATAAACCATGTGCATTTATTAATTTTGATATCTAACATTTTGTATTCAATAATCAATTAAGAGTGTTATACAATTTTATGCAAAATATTTATTTTCTTTATAGCTAAAATCGAAACAAAGTGCTGCAAATAACTAATTAAAAAAAAAAAAAAAAAAAAAAAAAAAAAAAAAAAAATTTAGCCTTACTTTTGAGGGAAGTGATCTCATTGTCGTACGATTGACATTTTTCTATAACAAAAATTATTCATTTAGACATATGTTTAAATGTTGAAATTAAAAGATTTTTATTAACACCGCTACTTTAATTATTCTCGTGATAGTGTGAAAATAAAATGATAAAAATTTTGTTACTAAATCATAATTTAAGGAATTTAATAAGACATAAAGTTGCTTATGGAAACATTGTAAGATTAGGTTGTTTTTGTTTTTATTTAAGGATTAAGTGGAAACATTAACATGAACTAATTTATCAATTAATTGATTGCTCATTTTAATTAACTATTTCGTTTAAAACTATAAATAATCATTTATTTACAAGTTTTATAAGTTCTTAATTCTTTTGAATTTAGGACTTAAAAAATCAATATCATGTCTTACATTTATTGTATTTCAAATAATAATAAAGATTTTATATTATTTAAAATTAGATTTATTAAGTGAAGATATCTTAAATGTAACAAATGTAATTAATTGTGAGGTAAGTTTAATTTTCTAACAATCACTTTCGTTATATAAGTTACTTACTTAAACCACTACCATCAAGTTTTATCAAGTTTTTCTATTTATTATAAACTATATTTATATACCAAATAAATAATCAATATATAATTATTTATGAATTTATATATATATATATATATATATTAATTTAAATATTAATCGCAATAGACAGTGTTTCAATTTTTGTTTACAATTTTATTTATAGAACATTTGGAGTTTATAAGATAGCGGAAAATTTATAAATTGGCAATTTTCATCTTCTTACATTTGATATTTGATTTGAAGAAATTTTTTCAGACCAAAGGATAATGAAATATTCTTAATAATACATATAAGCTATGACACACGTATATAGCTGACTCTCTCTCTCTCTCTCTCTCTCTCTTTTTTTTCTCGTGTATTGGCGAGGTAAGAAATAAAAAAGATAAACTCTAATTAATACAAGTTTTTGGTTAATATGAATTTCGAATTGCCTTCCTGGTACATGACCCAAGAAGAATTTTCATTTAAAAGTCGAACAGTTTTCACTAAGATTAAATTAAATTAATAAATAATCTATCTCGAGTATGTGAATGATTTTCTGATATTAAAAGAATGATCGAGTACGGATTGAAGGGTTAGAAATATATTGAGATCGAGTCCTACATACAAATAACGAGGAATCTCAAACAGCGCAAGAAGAAGAAGAGTTTTATTGCGTTCAAAGGAAAATAAGGAAGTTGGTTATTGTGTAGGATGACTGGGGAGGAAGTCCATCACAAATGTCCATCACGACCAGCTTTAGTCGAAAGATTTTATTATTATACTATGTAGGCATTTCGTGCGAAAGATTTACGATCACATTTAGGGTTATTATCTTATGGTAATACAGAGGCTGTAGGCAATTATTTTATTATTTCCCAATTTATATTTGTATATTGTAGTAATGAAAGAAATCAATATGTTGAACGAATCAAGGCTATTTATTTAATAATTTAATAAGAGCTCTTTGTTGTGCAACTATTGGTTCAGCCTTTTTTAAAGAATTGATTATGAAATTTCTAAAGCCACTACCCAAAACCTTTAATATTATTATTGTTGAAGTTCAAGGGAATAATATTAATGATGCTATTGATAGATATAATTATTGTTTATTATTATTTTTATCCATATTTTAGAAACTCATCCCGTGACTATAATATAAAACTAAAAGCTGGAATTTATTTGTATACTTCTGTAATATAACGTTTTTTTAATAAATTCGTATAACATAAAAATATAAGTATTTGACAGATGGAAGATAATCAAAAATTTTTTCTTTAAAAATTCAGTTAAATCTGTAAATCTATTCAAAATCACAATGGCCGCAATAAAATTATTAAACAATTACTTGATTCAAATTATGCTTTTAATTATTATGGTATTGATAAATTTTTTTTTTTTTTTTAGTTTACAACTAATCCGTGTTCTCTTACTTATATTATTACATTGTTTTCAATGAAACTATTATAAATTAATTTTATTACAGTATAAGTGTATAAAAATAAGATTTTTCACTTTAGATATTATATTTCAAATGTAAAAAATATATTACTTTATTACTAGATTATCGTAAATTAATTATCAATTTCAGAGGATGTATTTATAAAAAAAAAAAAAAAAAAAAAAAAAAAAAAAAAAAAAAAAAAAAAAAAAAAAAAGCATTATTAAAAAAGAATATACTATTAGTAATTCTTTTATAACTATTATTTTTTGTTAAAATATTGGATTTGGTTCATGCAACATAATGAATATTTATGTTATTGTCATTACCTATTGTAACAACAGATATTATTAGACGAAATATTCAAAGTTATTTTTGTGCTTCTCATTTATAGTTAGTTACATAATATTTACTTATACATTGAAAACCAATATTAGTTAGTAATGCATACTTGAGTATTTACTAAATTAATAATAATACAAATTGGTGTAATGGCATATTAATCTTTATTATTATTTCTTAATCTAGGTAAAACAAATGAAAGAAAATGTAAAGTATAAGAATAGTATGAAATAATATTTCCAACTTAAAAATTAATAAATTGCATAAACGTATCGTGATATAGCATTATTTTGTGTTAATATAAATAAATACTACAAGATACAGTTTTTCAAATAATCAGTTATTAGTTAATGTTACATGAAAATATTTTAGGATTGTAATGAAAGTGACGCATGAATTATTACAAAAAAGAGACTATATTTTATAAGCGAGCGTAAAAGAGTAAAAATATCATGAATACGTTAGAAAGAGAAAGGGAAAGCAAGATCAAATCTGTTTAAATAATAATTATAACAATTTTTTTTTTTTTTAGAGTATATATAATAATTATTAATAAAATTATCCTTTCATTTAACATCAGGCATATATATTATTTATATATTTATATATTTATATATTTAAAATATTTAATATATATATATATATTAAAATAAAACTGTCATTTTCTTTTAATTCTCACGCTTTTTCGTACTTTTATTATTTTACTCGTAAAACAACAGTGAAATATATTTGTTTTCCGTGTAGACGATATGGTTAATAAAAATTTTTAATATATAATTGCATTATCATTGCGAAAAATGGCACACGATTGTAATTCCTTACTTTTTGAAAAAACTTCTAACTTGTTCTCACAAAATGAAATGTCACAAAAAGAAAAAACAGCAAGACAACATCAATCGACAAGGCAATTTTTGTCAAATAAAACCTTAAACATTATTTCAAGGCTTATTTTAAGAACCTTTGAATCATGAATTATTTTTCAAAAGTGGTAACAATTTACATTACTTCGTATATAGAATCTGTTAAAAAATTTAAAAAAATATATACAGATTTGTAAGCATTTTTGATAACAATTTTTGTTTATACCAATTAATGCAATTTTTTTTTTTTTTTTTTTTTTTTTTTTTTATTAAAAGCTAATTTTACAGAACTTATTAATATTAGTTTTCAAGTGTAACACTTGGATGTTTATTTTACAACTCTTGTATACTTTATTAAGCCTTTAGCAAATTATATATTATTTTATTGTGATTCAGGTTATTTGTACATACTGATTTGTACAAAAATTTTTTTTGCTGTAAAACTCATTAAGTAAAACTTATATAAACTTTAGTATTATCGGGAATTATTATATATAGTTAATATAATATGTAATATAAATTTCATCTACGTTTCGACCTTCTTTGTAGTATAAGCCGTTGATATTTTATTGATATAATTTCTAAATAACGTGTAATATAAAGCAACTACTTGGTATTTATTTATTTAGATCAATTATTATAATTAAATAATTAATTATTTTATTAGGTTTTTAAAATATATAATGTATTATAATTTAAATATTTTATCGAGACTAATAAATGTTTTATAAATTGAAAGCGATACCTGTGTTTTTAATTAATTATAATATTGTAGTATATTCGATTAAAAATTACGGATTAATGATATTTAATTAATAAGAGATTAATAAGAATTCCGATATTATTAGATTTATTTATAAGTACACAAAAAAAGATTAAAAGGTAATTCAAAAAATTATTACTTTGATCGAAATCGTGTATTTGTTATTAATTTATTCCATTAATAACAATGAAAAATTAATTAAAAGTTAATATTGTTTGTTATTAAGTTAATCTATATATTATAATTGTAAAACTATTGATAACAGTATTATCAGTAATTATCAAAAACAAACAAAAATTCTTCAAGTGGTCATTTTGTAATTATTAATTTAAAACGTCAATTGTTATTTTTTTTAAGTATTTTAAGTTTTATAATTTATTAAATAATAATTTTATATATATATATATATATATATATATATATATATATATTATAACTAACTATGAATAACTATCAATTATAATATAAAGACTATCAATAAAATTTAAATATAAATTAATAATATTATATGCATAATAATTAAAATAATGTGATCTATAGTTATCTTTCATTATGCACTTGTTTTAAAATTATTTTAAATGCAAATAAGATATTTACTGCATTATTAAATTAATTTTTGTTCCATTGATTTGAAAAATAATTTGATATCATGTCCTTGTGATAAAAATCTTATTTTCAATTAAATTCATATTTACAATAAAATATTATTATTGTTATGAATCTATTTAATTTAATCGTTGAATAAATAATAAATTCAGTTCATTGTTTATATAATTTTAAATATAAACTCAACTGCAGTCTAATTATTTTCAATAACAGATTTTATTAAAATTAAATCATCTTAAAATCACTTTTTGTCTAGCTACTGGTATTTTAGTAGCAAGATTTATTAGATTTTTGGCAGTTTAAAATATTATGAAAAAATTATTAATCATTGTAAAATAAAAAAAAATTCTACCATTAAAATTTAATTTAAATAATGCTTGAAAATTATTCGCAATATGGCACTCCAATGAATTATTGCATTGTTTTTTTTTTTTAAATAATTTTTAAATAAGCTGTTATTTTCTATTTATAGTTCTTTCAACAATTAGCAACTTTTCAAGTATACGATTCAATAAATACTCGCGTTAGGCTGCCATAAAGAAAGTTATGTTATTGCCATTACTTATTGCGTTACAAAATACATTCCTTATTTTACAGATCATTATATTAGTTTAATTTTTATTATTAAAAGAGCGAAAAAAAGTCAGCGATTAGTTTTTTGATTGATTATTCGAATTTAGTTCTCTTTACAGTTAAATTACTATCGTAAATATCGTTTCTTATAAAATGATTGTTTGATTTTTATTATAAGGCTTGATAAAATTAGTACTTTCATTAGCCCCTTAAATAAACCATAAACGGCTTTAAACCTAATCAATGTTGAGTCAATTTTATTCTACCCTACAGCTGACGCAATATAACCGTAATTGTCGAGCAGGTAGTAATTTACTCGCCACCGAGGACGGCCAGACTTACGCACACTCTCATATATATATATATATATATATATATATATATGAGAACATCATCGTTCACGAGTGCCATAAACTAGCATATTACGATATTGCATTACCACGTCCGTGTGGCGATATCGAACTTAACGACAAAGTCCAACTCTTCAATCTCCCTACCGAAGACTTGGGCTAAATCGGCATTACAGCTGCTCTTTCTATAGGGGAAGGCATAATTTCGATAATTCCAATTTGTATTTGAAAGTTCATTTCAGAAGATAATAATACCAATGACGATATTACATCACCAAATTATTCATTTCACTTGTTGGTGGAAAAAAAAGAGGCTATTCAATAATATACATAGGAGCAATGTGACAAAGTTAATAAAAATTTTGTTTATAGAGCGGTACATACAAGCTTTTTAACTCTTTATAATATATAAATCTGATAAATACTATATAAAAAGAATATCGAACAAGCCGCATCTTTCACCGTACATTTATTTTGGTAAATAATTGTTTTATAATCTATTGAAATTGGTTTATAATATTATTTAGTGCAATAAGTTTAAATGTTAAAATTAATATTATATAATATTAATATGACATTCAATATTCATAAAACGCATCATTAAATATAACGATTCAATTAGTATAAATGGATAAGCAATATTAAAAATTGTTTATTATAATCAAGTCTTGTTAGCGGCTTGAAAAATCAGATTCATTTACCTAATATTAATTTCCATGTTATATTATCTCGATGAAGTATATCCGTAGAAGCAGTGAAATAGTATCCCAATCGTTATTCTCGTTAAAGTTTAAACAAACAAAGATATTATATTGATATAAATAAGTATAGAGAAATAGTAAAGTAATGCAAAATCTTTATAAATATGATAAATTCTTATAGATTAAACTTAATTATATATTGTTGCGATTATATATTTGATTGATTATTGAATTCACCGTAAATTATATATTTAGACATTTATAATATATTTCAATGGACACACACACACACACACACACGCACGCACGCACGCACGCACGCACGCACGCACGCACGCACGCACGCACGCACGCACGCACGCACGCACGCACGCACGCACGCACGCACGCACGCACGCACGCACGCACGCACGAAACATATTTTTCTTCATTTTTATACAATAATAATCTTTGTAATAAACTGCTCTTCGATTAAAAGTCAAAATGGTATTTTAAAAAATTATTTCAACATATCTTGAAATATATATATATATATATATATATATATTATCGATTGTACAAAAAATGTAAAGGAAGAAACATGTCAAATAAAATAATTTTGTTTGACAAGATTTTGTTTTCTTTTTTGTAAAATGTAGTTAAAATGCTTGTACTTTTTTTCATAAATATAAGTGACAATAGTCAGATTGAGTTCATATAATGCATTTCGAAATTTAAATATAAAAAGCTGCGCTATTGGCAGTGGTAAAAGTGAACGACAGGTAGTTATAACAGCAAAGTGTCTATGAATTAATTACGTTAATTAATATCTTATATATAATATTTTATAAACAGATGTATATTAAAAGTACATTATATACTTTATAAATAAACGTAGCCAATATATTTAAGAAACTTAGTATAGAAAACTTCTCTGTATATATTATTTAAATAAGAATTATAGATTAGTTCGGTAAGGTATTTTTCTTCATCATAAAATCATTTCCAGAAAGCTTTAAATTTCAAATCTAACAATAATGTCGTCGTTTATGAATATTTTAAAGAGAGAAAGAGAGAGGGAGTATTTAAACATGGAAATAATAATATCAATTCTTTCTCGTAAAATTTTACTAATATTTTTTAATTTCGAAAGACATATATTTAATAAATTAATTAATATTAATCCAACTAATTTTATTTATCTTTAGTAATAGTAAAAGTATATATATTATTATTTAATGTAAATGGATGAGTCGTGTATTCTTTATGCCTTATCTACATCTTACAATTTAATAATTAAGTTGAAACGAATTATTCGGAAATATTTGAGTCTTTTAAATTAAATACATTTAATATAATAAAATACATAATAATTTAAACTTAATTATATATTTTTATATAATTTGTTTATTGTTTTAAGTTTAATTACAATTTTAAATTGTTGTTATATAATATTATTCAAGGTTCGATAAAATCGAGGAAGATAATAAATATATAATTGTATGAATAATATAAGATACTCCAAAGCAAGTATGAATAATAATTTCATTTGATTAAAGTAGCAAAAATTTTGACGCATAACTTTTATTCTGATTATATAAAAAATCATCAATTGTAATTAAATAATATTTAAAGAATTACAACAAATAAATAAATGAAGATGTATTTTTTATCAAATTATCAATCTATATATTGAAACAAGAAAAATTTAACAGTAATAGTAACAGTAATAATACAGCAATTAATTATTTTATCTATTAGTGGACAATTCAAGTAATTGAATAATAATAAGAGCTTTGATATGAAGATAATCAGAAAATCATTAGGTACTCGATAGATTTCAATATATCGAAGGTAAAATATATATACAAAATGTTATGAATTATAACTTTAATTGTTATAATTTAACAGTAACATTAATTCATTTCAAAAAGTAATTTTTCTTTAATAAAAATACCAAACTTATTAAATATTAGTTAGCGGAGATTTTATAATAATTTAACATAAATAGATCGACAATACATCGTCTACAGTAGATAATATTTCCAACACGTATGAAACAAGTTTATTACTATATATTTATTTGATATGAATAAATTATATGAAATTATATTACGTATTTAACTCGAGAACTTAAACACAATTGAATTCTTGTATTTAGTCAGATTCATGCTAATTCAGCTGTTAGTTTAAACTCAATGAAACTTAATATAATAATAATAGAAATGTAATCGAAGTTATTTGCCTTAAATTATAAATTTATTGAATTAAATGATGAAATTGAATAGATGATTGAATAAACAGATTAAAGATATTTGAATTGAATATAGATTAACGATTAAATATTTTAAATAATGCAATTGTAAGATAAATTAAAGAAATCTTTACACAAATATCGATGACAGATGATAGCAACATAAGAAAAAGAATATATATATATATATTCATATAATTAAGATTATGTTAATTCAAAGTTTTTTCGTGCTTTTTAAAATATCAGAGAAATTGAATTATTGAATACTTAAATATTAGTAATATAATGTTAGTTTTAAAATTAGTCGAATAAAAGGTTTGAGAATAATTATTAATAAATGAGGCCTTTTTAAATTTATAATTTATTAGGAAATTACGAGCTATAGAATTTACCAGAATTATTATATATTTAAATTTATATTATTGGATAATATATTTAATTTCATTCGTTTCAATTTTTTAAATCAATAAATTATTTATACATTATTCGAATGTATGACTACAATGACGCTATGAATACTATTATTTTCCCTTTCGTAAAATCAATAAAATTAAATTGATTAGCCGAATAAGAAAGTATTTAGTCGAGTGATGTGTCAAATTAGATAATAATTTTAATCACATAATTAATAATCTGTGAAGATATTTAGAATATTCAATATTATAAAAATATTTTTCAGAAACAATAATAAAACGGTATATTACAACTAGATATATATAACAGTAGAACTACATGTACACAATGTCGATGTTAAATATGCATTACGAAGTAGGAAAGTGCCAAGTTTATTTAACAAAAATGTATAGTTATATGTGATAATATTTATCTATTATATATAAATGTATATAAAGATCAATATCGAAAATTATAATTCAATATCATGTAATTTAATAAGTAACGGCAATAATTAATTTAACATTTAATAACGAAACTTTAAATTGTTTATATTATAAAACACCGACGTGTACTTTTTATTACATCAGCTACGTCATTTAAATTTGCCATCACCTGGCGTCTATAGATCACTTAATTGCGAATTTTAAGATAGCAAATATCTGAAATGTAACTGTTATATTGTACGAGCAGTCGTATATCTCCGAATTAGCCGAAACAGCAGAAGAAATTGTGTCGGTTCCATTTTTTCTTTTCCTGACTGATGCCTAAAGGTGGAAATATCCCTCCTTTTATCTCCCGATCGTTGATTATTGGCCTTGATCCTCCTACTTTCCATCGGTTAATTTTTGGGACAGGGAGTGGGGGAAGGCCGCTATAAGGCGTATTTATATGCTTCGAGACTCATTTAGCAGAGTGATAAATATTTTTTACATTATTTTTGCATTTAGATATATTCTATATCTATTTTCACTATATTTATCTTACAGTGTAAAATAGGTAAATACAAAGAGTGTAGTTAATTATTGCAAATAATCTTTCATAATTGAATTATATTAATTAGCGAATATATATTTTTCAGATTAACGTAATTAATTTAGTATATTTGATTTTTTTATAAATTATTGAGTACTCATGTAAGCATACGTAGATTTTATATCTGATTGTACAATTAAAATATTTCACGATTATATCTATAAGTCCGTATAGTTTTACTCGATTCATTTTGCCTTCGATAATTGTAAACTTTAGTTTATTTTCTTATTTCATTAAACTCGAAATTCTTGTATTCTATTTTTATACTTTCATTTATGTAAATTCTCACTACTATTCTTTATTCGTATATTGTTTATTTTGTATTTCTTTCAAATGAAATACTCTTCTAAGCAGACAGTCTCTCTTTTATTATGCAATAATTTCAATTTTATTCGAGTTTTTTTTTTTTTTTTTTCTTTTAAACGATTGATTGATGCCCGCCCTTTATCAGTATTATAACGTCGTTACAATATTAATGGTTGTTCTTTTTAGACAGCACCAGCACAATTTTGTGCCACTATGATAATCAAATGATTATGCCGATATTAAATATTTGTTTTTTCTTTCATTTTTTTTTTATTATCTTATTAGATGATAAAACTCATCCGACCGAGGTATTATCGATCGTGATATTGTAAAATTATTAATCGTCTATTATGATTCTATTGTGATTCTTATTGTAATAAAATTACTATAAAAGTGTACGTACGATCGGAATGATATTTGACTTTAAGCTGCAAAAATCGCTACTTGACATTGTTGTTCAACTGGCTCAGCGAATAGATCTATTTTGTAAATCATTTTGGTGAATTATAAATTATTATAAGTATCATTTGAAGGGTTGTGACGTAAGCATTCAATGGTATCGTTCAATCGAATTATTTAACTTTGAGATACCTACTTCGTCGTTAAATACTCTTTTGCCATTGTTAAGTGCGTCTGGTATACACTGTAATTCCTTTCGAACTTGTCATAGGATTCAATATAGAATTTTTTACAGCAACGAGGTCAAAGAACATATGTACTATTTATTCACTCAAAGAATACTTAAAACTCTATGGCAATAAGACGAAAGATTGGGATATGTAAGTAGAATGTGCGGATTTTCATAAAATGCCAGCGTCCATGAGAATTTCACATTCAATTAACGTTATTCGAGTACATATATGATTTAATCACGTGTACTCTAATTGCACACACACACACACACACACACACACACACACACACACACATATATATATATATATATATATATATATATGGTCATCAGAATTAGTTTTTAATTAAATTACAAAAAAATTATTCAGCTGAAGATAACATATGTTTCTTTTTTCTTTTTATATATTTATATATTTCAAAAATATAAGATTTAAACTTATGCATACATAAAATTTTATATTTTTTATACGACTGCATTTTATCTTCATCGCAGTAAATATAAATATTCTCGAGCTTACCAATATTAACTCTACTATTATATTACATTTTACTATATATTTATTTAAATATTATGTAAATATTAATTTTTCTAATATACTATTATTCCACTATTATATTTCACTTTTGAAATCTTATATCACCACGTGTCTAAATTCATGTGTAATACTCCTCACTTGAAATAACAAATATCAAGCACGTGTATTAAAATTTAGATATTTTCAGAGATCGTTTCATTCTTTTTCAAATAATTCAGTACATCAAATTTATATTAGTTTCATTTTTAATAATAGAATAATGTTTATATTGAGGTAATTAGAGAGACAGAGAAAACAGAAAGGTTTGTTGGGGGTTGGGGGTTGGCGGTTGGGGGGGGAGGGAGGGAGGGAATGAAGAGAGAAATAAATAAAAATTTTAATTGAAAATAAGAAGTTTTAAACGCGTTTAAATAAATTTTAAATATCATCAAAATTAATAGTATTTGCTTTATAGATTTATAAGAAATGTAATTACATAATTACAATATATATTATAATGTATTGTGATTTTATTGCGATTCATTGTTGACATTCTACAGAACATAAATAAAAATATTTAATTGCAGATTTTTGAAACTACAGTATCGATTTTTAAAATATATTTGATATAGATTTTTACCATATATGCGTGTGCTTATCACAATATTACCATCACAATATATGCATATGCATAGTTTGAGAAAGATTAATTTTGTAAATACAAATACTTTCATGAAAAATCATTAGACTTGAATTCAATTTAATATAATTGTAAATTTCTTAAAAATAACCATTTTTTATATTATATCTGCGGTGCTTGCAATAACTACAAACTTATATTTAATTTAAGAATGACTTATTGTAATAATATTTTACAATAATGATATGTGCCTATCGATACATGTATTATTTTAATACTTTACAATTATTCTTCGTTATCATGTTTATAAAACAAGTTATTGATATAAAGCTTACAACACAATTCTCAATTCTCATCTTATTTCTTAATATACTTTCAATTTAAAATAAATGTTAATTTTTTATATCTACTTTTTTGATTTATTAGTTAATGTATTATTTTTTTTAACATTTTAATCGTACTTGCATAAATGTACAATACCATTTTCTTCGCTGGGATATTAATTTTTTGTATCTATCGACTGCTCAACCGTGATCTAAAAATCCTCAATGAGTATGATCGATCTTCTTAATGAGATTTGAGAAATGCATTACATATAATCTATGGAGATGACAATCCGCGAGGTTACACTAATCAGTTTACTAATACTATTATAAATAGATATTCATGATAGTCTTCCAAATTATATACATTTATACAATTATAATATATGCTATCACAATCATATAAAATTATTCTTTATTTGAATTTATTAAGTGTACATGGCTTCAGCTTCAAATGATATCCAAGAAAGATATATATATACGGTAGGAAGAATAATGGAAACATTAATTGAATAATTATTATAAAATTGTAAAAACTTATTAACGCGCACAAATCGAAAAAAATATAGATAATATTAGAGTATTTGTATTCATATAATTATTTATTATTAAACAACATTTAATAATTATATAAATATATAGTTCTATACTTTAATAGATAGAATCGTCGTATATATTAATATTATATTATTTTAATAATATTACAATTCGGTCATCCGAATAAGTTGTCTGTTACTAGTATTGGCACCGCGTAAACTAATCAAATGTCAGCAATTTAGAAACTTCCAATTCATTTTCGAATGAAAATTAAATTAATTTAATGTTATAGAAAAATTATGATTTACTAAAAATGCTTATATTATAGTTTGTTTATTATCATATTTTATCAATTTCAAAACACTAAGAAAAAATAATTTGCATATATTAAACAGTAAAATGTAAATAGGAAATAAATATTACAAGATATCATTTGAAATGTTTGAAAACCTTTTTTTGCCACAATCGTATTTCTTAAATAATTATAAGCTTAATAATAACTATTAATACATATTATTAAAATATTTCAAATTGTATATAGTTGTAATGTTATATATTTTTTTAAAATTAAAATTATTAAAATATAAGTCGATAATTTATACAAGTTAAATAAGAAAATATAACTTTTAAAAACATCGTATTCATGATTTACTTATTTATAGAATTCTTTTTTCATTTTAACAAGTAATTTTACAAATTTTTAAAATCTACATATATATTTCTGTTTTTTAATTTGAAATTATTCATTAATTTTTGCGATATCAATTCAATATCACTACTAATATTCGAATTTTAATTTTAAGCATTATTAAGCTATAACTTAAAAATTTTAAGCAATAACTTAATAGGCACATTAACGATTATAAAATTTAAGTTACTTATTTAAATAATCTTCTTTATTAGGAATTTCGATAAATGTCTTTAAAACTCCTTCGACATCCACACATTTTATTTACTATTATCTATAATAATATTAATATTGATTTGATTGAGAAGATAGCAATATGAAATTTGTTTGAAAATTAATGCTTTTATATTATTCGTTATCGATTAACTAACAGTGTAAGTTTAACTTATTGAAGCATTGAAAATTATTATAGATTGCGAACAATTGATGTTAGGAAAATTTGATTTCACCTTGAACGATTATATTTACAACTATTATTGTTTTAATTTTAATAAACAGTATTGTTGAAAAAAAAAAAAATTTGTTGAAAATCTATGCAAAATTTTGACATTGTAAGACAATGATTATACTATTTTTTATAATTACAAATTAATGAGGTTTAATGTGATGTATTTAAGCTGGTTTTTCGATTTAACTGTATAATGTTATTATCATTTACATTAATATTAAATTATATTATTAGCTAAGTTATTTTATATTTTAAAAATAAAATCAATCTTAAAATCAGTTATTATTTATAAGTTAAAAAAATTATTACACGCACTTGCAAAGTCTGAATCGTTACGAAAAATTGTTATTTATTTAAAATGTGGCAATACGTAAAATATAATCTGTAAAGAAATTAATATTTCTCCAATTAACGCATAATTTGCTTTACTGTCATTCATATTAAATTCTACGCTTAAAAGATAATTTTTAATAATTTAATTTATAAATTTAATTTCTATCTTTTTCAAATAATAAATGATGGCTTTAAGTAAGAATTTAGTTTTTGGTTTTTGGTTGGTGAATTTGGTTAGTGAAATTTATATGACTTATAAATGTTGATAATTTCTAAGCTTTTATTACTTTTTATTGCTTAATATATATTTTGATTTTGTAAATACAATTGGCTAAATCCATTAAATATATTAATAGATGTTAATTGATTCAGAGTGGCTGCCATATTTGATAGAATGTGAAAAAACTGTCATCCAATAATTTGACTGAATTGCATTTCCTAATAGTTCTCATAATTAAAAAATTAATATTTCAAAGAGCCAATAATATTACGTTCATCCACCGTATTTTCGAGTATCACATAAGTTGGTTCATTTTTCTGGACTATTATGTTAATAATGATTAATAATTTTACGAGGATGTTAGTTTTAGATGCTGGATCGTCTTAAATTTCATATGAATGAATCTCTGTTGTTTCAATTCATTTGTATCCAATTCGTATATTTTGCTTTGAATATTAAAGCAATAAATACATATGGACATTGCGTTAACCAATATATAAGAAGTTTATTTGTTTGCCAAGGCATACGTGATGCTAATCAACAGCTGCTGAAGAACTTAAGAATTATCTAGTTTGTTGAGGAATTTAAATATTATAATTTCATTATTTCTATTAATAATATTTTTATTGATTTACATATTTAAATGTTCTGAACAATAATATTTATAATTATTATTTCCGATATTTTTAAAACTCATAATACTTGATTTTAGCTGATAATAGTATAAGGAAATTAAAAAGATATTAAAAATAATTTTGGTCGATACTCTTATAAAAAATTATAATTACGTCGGATATGTATGTCAGTCGGTTCTGCGATTGCGTATATATTTCTATGAAACATTAAGATCAGAAAATTTGAATATCTTGAAACTCTTAGATTGGTAATGATTCAATAACTAATATGAGACAGTAAAAAGCATAATTAGTTATGTTGTATGTATATGTCCTTTGTTGTACACAACGCATGTTACACCCCAATGCATAATCATCATGCAGTTATTTTAGATATTTTTACAAAATCACTACTATCAATACTATATTTTTAAAAGATCATTCAAGCAAGTGTTTATGTTTATGTACAAATATTCATAAAAAAAGAAAAATAAAAAAAAAAAACATTTCTCGTTTCTTTTAAATATAAAAGTCTTTTTAAGTGA
>NW_011948421.1:3545781-3558281 GCF_000503995.2 Ceratosolen solmsi marchali | reverse complement strand
GACGACGACGACGACGACGACGACGACGACGACGACGACGACGACGACGACGACGACGACGACGACGACGACGACGACGACGACGACGACGACGACGACGACGACGACGACGACGACGACGACGACGACGACGACGACGACGACGACGACGACGACGACGACGACGACGACGACGACGACGACGACGACGACGACGACGACGACGACGACGACGACGACGACGACGACGACGACGACGACGACGACGACGACGACGACGACGACGACGACGACGACAACGCACCTATATGCTTCATATTACGCTCATTTTCGTGCTAGCATTCGTAAATCGTGCAAGTAAATCATTCACAACAAGTTAATCTGTACAGCTAAGTCAACAAAGACAGAGAAAAAAAACAAAACAAAACAAAAAAAAAATAAAGAATAAGAGAGAGAGAGTATATATATATATATATATATATATATATATATATATATATATATATGTGTGTGTGTGTGTGTGTGTGATAACACGTGTAGCGTCTAACTTAGTTGATTTTTCATTTATGACCATTTAAATTCTTAAGATTTTTATGTTCACGATTTTTTAGCTTGTCTTTCTATTCTCATGCACTCACTCGTTCGTTCAATCATCGCTTACATAGTTTTATATGCAATATTTATAATATATAATTCATCTTCGCTATATCACACATCGCGCGCACGCTGTAGGATTCGTCATTGTTCTCCTCTCCGTTTGATTCTTAAAATTACATGATTCCTTCGAAGAGGCCAAATGGACAAGTTGAAGCTAGGAAGTAAATGCAGGAGAAATTCTACCCAGCGCTTACTTACAATATGTATAGGACCGCAGCGGCGCGCGAAAGGGTAAACAACACTTCCCGTAGCACTGCGCTCGTGTGCTAATTTAATTTTTTTTTCGCTTCCTGCATCTTAAAGGATCGATTATACATGATATACTTTGTGATATAAGATGAGGACTACACAGTATCTATCCCCTAATCAGAAACTCACGAGATACAGAAGTTCTTCGTTCGCAGTCGCATGTCCCTTTTTTCTTTTATTGCACTTATAAGGTAGTAGTAGTGGTAGAAGTGGTGGTGGTAGTAGTAGTAGTAGTAGTAATAGTAGTAGTAGTAGTAGTAGTAGTAGTAGTAGTAGCAGCAGTAGTAGTAGTAGTAGTAGCAGTAGTAGCAGCAGTAGTAGTAGTAGTAGTAGCAGTAGTAGCAGCAGTAGTAGTAGTAGTAGTAGCAGTAGTAGCAGCAGTAGTAGTAGTAGTAGTAGCAGTAGTAGCAGCAGTAGTAGTAGTAGTAGTAGCAGTAGTAGCAGCAGTAGTAGTAGTAGTAGTAGCAGTAGTAGCAGCAGTAGTAGTAGTAGTAGTAGCAGTAGTAGCAGCAGTAGTAGTAGTAGTAGTAGCAGTAGTAGCAGCAGTAGTAGTAGTAGTAGTAGCAGTAGTAGCAGCAGTAGTAGTAGTAGTAGTAGCAGTAGTAGCAGCAGTAGTAGTAGTAGTAGTAGCAGTAGTAGCAGCAGTAGTAGTAGTAGTAGTAGCAGTAGTAGCAGCAGTAGTAGTAGTAGTAGTAGCAGTAGTAGCAGCAGTAGTAGTAGTAGTAGTAGCAGTAGTAGACTTCGACTTAAGATCAAGTAAGGCCCTGAAGATGCCCTAAGTGCGCGCGATTATTTATACGTCTAAAAGAGAATTTATTCGTGTAACTTTCGGGGTTCGTCGTAGGGTGCCACTATTAGGTTGAGCATCCAATCTGCTTCAAACGTATTTACAGAGAAAAGCTTCCTCGACATTTTTCTTCGCATACTTTCCTGGCCCTATCTTTTTGAATTGCCACTACTATACGAGGCGACACCTTCCATGATATGACTACGAGCGATTAGACGTACAAGTTTTACTTTGTAATATGCGACATACAATATCTCTCTCTCTCTCTCTCTCTCTCACTCGCTCGCTCTCTCGCTCTCCTGCTCTCTCTCTCTCTCTCTCTCTCTCTCTCTCTCTCTCTCTCTCTCTCTCTCTCTTTCTGTGTATCCTTTCATCTAATGTCACAACATAAGTATTACGTCTTCTTTGTACAAGCCCACGAAAAGTATTCTCATAAGCATACAGCGATTTTTCGCCAGAAGCTCCCAACCCTCGGTGTGATTATTTCCATTTCTAATGTGACATTTGTATTTATACCATTAACGAATCTACTTGAATATATACATAAATTTATTTTATAAATGTCGATTTTGATGATATATTGATGAAAAAATTACTCTGCTTCAATGAAGCACAATATAAACAATTAAACTTACTATAGTTTACATTAAAATCTCTTGTATTTATAAACAGATTATAAAACAAAAAAAGGAATGTTTATTTGCAGCAAGATCAAGATAATTCCTTTCATTATTATACCGATGATACGAATACTAGATTAAATAATATTGTCGAAGAGTTTATTAATCAAACGTAAATTTAACAACTAAATTTTACCATTCAATAAAACAATATAATGCGAGTATTTCTAAAATATAATAATAGCAGAACGTATTAACATTAATTAATTGAACATTAATTAATAGAACACATTAAATAGTCGTGATCCGTTTAATAATGAAATGTTGTACATCAACATTTTCATAATTTGAAAAATAGGCAAATATTTTTTAAACGGCGCAACCACATTTTTAACCATTTATTCATAGTAATATGAAGAAAAAAAATAATAATAATAAAAAAAAAAAAAAAATAAATAAATAAAAGAAATAAAAAAAAAAAATAATATTAAAAAATAAAATTTCATATAATGATTATTTAACAAAATGTGGGTAAGCAAATTACGAATTTTATTCAAATTACGGCACGAGCTATTTAGTCATATTTCAATGAAATATCCAATCAACCAATTGCCAATAATCCGGAAAAATGTTGAAATTTGAAAAAATATACCAAAACACGTACGAATTCATTTCAGGGATGGTTTAATCGATCATAAAAATCAAACGATTCTGTGTTAGCTTTTAATGCTCATGATTTCTTACAGTAATATAAGTCGTTTTTTTTTCTTCTTCTTTTTTTTTGTTTTGTTTTTTATTATTTATTTATTATTTTTTTTTTATTAAATACTTATTGGTTATTTGTTTCATTGATTAGTAACGAGTAATTCTTCATTTTTACATAACAACAAATTTTTTTCTAATAAATCATCGTGCTTGCGACGAAAAGGAAAGCCGGAAATTCGGACGCTGTCCATCCCTGTCAAATACCATACAGACTTTACTTTAAGTAATATTCGCTCTAGTATTGTGGGCCCGGCCGTACGTTTATCAGACACTCTGTTCATAAATCACGAATTAAAAAATTTTATTATAATGCACAGTTGTCCCAAACCCATAATCACACGAATATTCGCCTCGCGAACTCCATCGACCATTGAGGTTCGCGCGATCGATTCTACAACAGCACGGCTACATTGGCTCATCTTATGAGCGCCCGTGATCAAAGCGCGTCTTTCTGCCTTCGGAAGTTCCGTCCGCAGTGAGCGAAGAGTATTGGCGTTGGCGACGACATTAGAGAGTTACATCAGCACCCCGCAACGAGATGCTTGAACGTCGCTGCTATTTCTTGTCGCATGGAACATTTTACTACAGCGTCATTTTCAGGAATGTGCACCTCTCTCAACCCCCCCCCCCCCCCCCCCCCCCCCCCCCCCCCCCCCCCCCCCCCCCCCCCCCCCCCCCCCCCCCCCCCCCCCCCCCCCCCCCCCCCCCCCCCCCCCCCCCCCCCCCCCCCCCCCCCCCCCCCCCCCCCCCCCCCCCCCCCCCCCCCCCCCCCCCCCCCCCCCCCCCCCCCCCCCCCCCCCCCCCCCCCCCCCCCCCCCCCCCCCCCCCCCCCCCCCCCCCCCCCCCCCCCCCCCCCCCCCCCCCCCCCCCCCCCCCCCCCCCCCCCCCCCCCCCCCCCCCCCCCCCCCCCCCCCCCCCCCCCCCCCCCCCCCCCCCCCCCC
Source organism: Ceratosolen solmsi marchali (assembly GCF_000503995.2). Classification (NCBI taxonomy): domain Eukaryota; kingdom Metazoa; phylum Arthropoda; class Insecta; order Hymenoptera; family Agaonidae; genus Ceratosolen; species Ceratosolen solmsi. The sequence continues at coordinate 3,554,283 of NW_011948421.1, read as the reverse complement.
CCCCCCCCCCCCCCCCCCCCCCCCCCCCCCCCCCCCCCCCCCCCCCCCCCCCCCCCCCCCCCCCCCCCCCCCCCCCCCCCCCCCCCCCCCCCCCCCCCCCCCCCCCCCCCCCCCCCCCCCCCCCCCCCCCCCCCCCCCCCCCCCCCCCCCCCCCCCCCCCCCCCCCCCCCCCCCCCCCCCCCCCCCCCCCCCCCCCCCCCCCCCCCCCCCCCCCTCCTCCTCCTCCCCACCCCACACACACACATCCGACCCCCTATACCCTACCCTCTACCCCGTATCCGCATCCCCCTATCCCAACCCACCCTTACCTCCTCCAACCCGTCTCGACTCGTCACCACTCATCCGCTTCCTTATCTCTTCCAGCAGCTCAGTCCTATGACAAAGAGGCAACGAAAGACGAGCCCCTATAATTTACAAAGTGACAGGAGCGCGAGGGCTCCGCTGACATTTTAAAAATCCAGCTGACACCTCCGAACACCATGACCCGTGAAGCCCGTGACGTCCCTTTGAATCGCCTTACGAAAATCCTGCCAGCGTATGTCGCAGACGTAGCCGCGAAGAGTTTTCGACTCGAGGGTGAGGCGACAAGCGCGCGGTGCGCGGCCAAGGTTGGAAAAACGTCTCGGACGAGTTAAGTACGCGTCTCAAAGCGGCCGGCGAGATCTCGCCACTAGGAGGCCGAGCTGTACCAGCCGCTGCTGGCTGTTTTGTTGGAGGGGTGGTAGAGGTGGAAACCGGCCCCGGCCGCCGGATGGTGATAGAATTGCGGCTGTTCAGCGGCGAGGCTCGCTGTGGCATAGGCCGCGGCTGCGTCCAGGGCACTTGGATGCACGGCCGAGTAGACCTGGGGCTTCAGGGGCAGGGGCTGGGCTGGCTCGTACTGATGTCGCAGCACGGGGTCACCGTAAACCGCGGCTTCGTAACTGTTCACCGTGAGCTGCTGTTGCTGTTGCTGCTGCTGTTGCTGCTGTTGCTGTTGTTGTTGGTGCTGCTGCTGTTGCTGTTGCTGTTGCTGTTGCTGTTGGTGCTGTTGCTGTTTGTCGCGGGGTGAGACGGACGAGGGTGGCGTCATGGCCGAGTGGTAGTCGAGGGCATAGCCGGTGGCCGTCGACGTGTAGGACGAGACGAGGCTGGTAAAGGCATCGGCGCCGGAAACCTTTTGTCCGTGGGTCGCGAGGGCGAACTGATGCTCGCCGTAGGTCGAAGAGCCCTCGGAGCCCGGCGGTGTCGGCAATGGACCCGCCTGCGAGTTCTCGGCACCGGTGTAGTAGCCGCCCGCGGACGGGGCACGGCCCGTGGCACCGCTGCCCGACGTGATTCCGTGTACGTTCGCCCGAATGACGCTCTCGCGATTGGCGTAAAGCTGACGAAGGAGAGCCGAAGCAGGCAGACCGCCCGTCGACTGTTGAGGACTCAAATGCCCGAGGTGATGATGCGCTCCGATCCACTGTATCGTCGACTTTTGCTGCTGTTGCTTAAGCAGAGCGTCCGTGCTGAAGTCCGTGGGTTGATGGAGGGCAGGGGAGTCGGCCTTGGCGAGGACCGCCCCCGGTAGGTGCTTCGACATCGCTTGCTCTAGGTCCTTCACGGAGGCGCCCGATGCACCACCCGTCGCCGCTCCGTGGTGGACTTCGGTCAGATCCTCGGTCCGTCGTACCTGTCGCATGTCCGTCAATTTTCAATAAGCATCTCAAGTCGAGATCTCGTTAAGTTCATCGCGTCCGTTAAGGCCCCCTAAATGGGTCTTCATCAATTTCTTTCTAAAACTATCGACCCGTACGTCGACGCATTATTTCTAACGTTTCAGCGCTCGAGTGAAATCACGTGAAAACGTCGAATGAATCTTAATAATGGCGGGTCTAATTGTAACGGAATCGTAGCTCCACCAAGGCCGTCTCAAAATGCACGAGATAAAAGTAAGACGCGTAACTTGCTTACATTGATTAATAAACTGGTGGGCCGTTCGGCTTGGCTCACCTTCGGACTGCCGGTCCTCAAGAGCTGGTCGCTGGTTGGCACGGAGTGGCTGGACGAGGCTGGGCTGAGCGCTAGGCTTCGACCGTTGGCCGTTGCTGACTTCATCGTCGGCTCTTCGTCCTCCTCCTCGTCCCCAGAGCTGCTCTCGTCTTCGGGTGCGACCGCGAGCTTCCGCTTGGAGCCGCGCTGATTGAGTTTCGACGTCGTAGCTTGGGGATCTTGTTGTTGGAGCTGGGCAACGACGTTGTCGTGGTGTCGACCGCCCCGCCCTGGCACATCCGTCTCCGAGCCTCGCGTCTCGTCGCGATCCTCGGGTGGCGAGCGGTGCGGATGTTGCGGATGTTCCGGATGTTGATTCGTCGGGCCACCGCTATTTCGACCTTCTGGAAGGTAAAACATTCACAATCGCTGCATAAATAATGAGATTTTTCAAAATTTATCTTGATATCGGTATCATTCCTTTCGCGCAACTCGTCGTTTTTCATACATTTTTTTCAATTCGATCGGATTTTCACTGAATTTATCAGCCGCTCCATCGCAGGCTTGATGCACAATTAACGAATAAATAACTCATTGTTTTTGCATCGTGCATTTCAATTTACTCTTTGATGTTTCGTATAAACATACAAGTGTATACAATCATTTACAAATTATTCTTTACGAAGCTTTTCAAAATGATCGGTTTTTCGTGCAAAAAGGCTTCTAAATTATGCGATTCAATTTAATTTGAAATGTCATTATTTTAAATATATAATTCTTAAAATATAGAATTTCAGTGCGCATTATGAAAGCGGTGAAATCAAATAATTATTCGAACAAAAATTTTGAAAGCAATATTGAAATAGTCATAGAATTTGTAGTTATATTATATTTAGGCTTTTTATAAATAATTTGATATATTTTGCTCAAGTATCAGAACTTTTTTTATCCAATTATTGGTTAAGAAATTCAAGAGTTTTATTATAATTATAACTATCATCATTGTTTGAAATAAAATTTTCTCTCTCTCTCTCTCTCTCTCATCCCACTCTGTGCGTATGCGCGCGCGTATGTAAAGTTATAAAAAGTACTGATCCTCGATTATTATAAAAATAAGTTTCAGTATCAAGAGCTGTTTCTGGTAATTAATTAAATAAGGATACTTATAAGGTACTTATATGTGATTGAATATACACACACAGAGAGAGAGAGAGAGAGAGAGAGAGAGAGAGAGAGAGATAGAGAGAGAGAGAGAAAGCCATAAAGACATAAACAATAATCATAACTAGGGGTACTCAGTCATTTTCGATTTGTCTTCAATTCTACCATAATAAATACACATATAAATGTTAAATAATAAATTTCAAATATTAATGTGCTTTTGATGCTGTTATGTCCTATATTAAGATTTTCTCTAGCCAAGGCTACTGCTTAAATTATAAAACTAGAAAAGTGAGCGCAATGTAAATCGATACAACTCGCTCTTTGAGTCAGCGGCCGTCTTCATATGGTAATTCTCGACAAAGGAGTGGGGCGACATTACCGCGGCGGCTTTTCATTGCCCTCTGGACATTACCGACTCGTTGTCTCTGTTTGTCTGTCTGTCTGTCTGTCTCTCTGTGTCTCTCTGTGTCTCTCTGTGTGTCTTTTTATCGTGACATTGCGCGTGGACACGATGGAATTCGATGTTTGTCGTACGGCTTGAGAACTTGGACGCCCTTGCGGCTGCTATTCAAGCGTCGCGACGCATCCGCTGCCATCTCGGAAACACTAGCTCGATTTTTCATCCGTCACCCATTGTCATTCGCTTCATCCCGTATTTGTCTCCTTTACATGCTTGAACGTGGGTGAAACAGTCTTTTGAAAAGTATAAATGTATTTCAAGAGCTCTTGCGACGTCGGTTGTATGAAGAATTTTATGAGTAAAAATTTTTATCGGGAATAAGTGTATCGCAAAAGTAGACTGTCCTCAATAATTATAACACTGATTCTACAAATTCAATTCATCATTTATCCCTATATATGTGTGTGTGTGTGTGTGTGCGTGCGTGTGTGTAATTATATATTAAACATTAATAATTTAAATAGAAATTTGTTGACCTACAGATTGTTAGTAGTAGAATAGTTCAAATTTACTGGTATATCTTCGAAACTATTAAAGTTTTCTTTTTACGTCGCACGTTCTGTGATTTTTTATTTTTTACCGTTTTTGAACTATCTATTAAAGATAAATACCACGAACTTGGTTCTACATTCTAAAAGAATTACCGAGGTTTTAACATTGTTGGAATAGAAATCATTCCAAATAGGTCGCTCGCTGTTTAAATGTAGCTTAATGTCGAACTGGAAAGCAATGATTAAGCACTACGTTCGATCAAAGCTACTTTTCACGCATTGTAGTAGGAAGAAATATCGTCGAGCAATTTATCAAAGCAAAAGAAGATCGAGAACTGTAAAGTTATTACGTGTGTCGAGCGTATGTAATGACCAAAATCACAATTATCCCTTTATTAAATCTTGGTAAATCTCTTCAACTTTTACATTCCCAGTAGTTTCAAACTATACATATGATCTTTCGGCAGTATTGATCCGTGAATTTTTCTTATAAAATCGCGTATTGTGTAATTTCGTTTATAATATTTATAAAAACACATTGTCGAAGCGGATGTGGATTCAATATTAAATTTTAGACATTATTTATTCTGCGTTTGCGCTCATATCAAGTGCTGGACAAATTATCGCAAGTTTGCACAACTTGCAATAAAACGCAATTGTCAAAAGTAGCTATTTCATGAAAAGAAAAAAGCCGACAAAAAGTCTTAAGTTTAGAAAAATAATTTATATGAACAATTAATAAAGGGATGTTGTCATTTAGTTATCTCGACACACCTATTCGCAATTATTGGCAATCGCGAGTTTGGCTCGCGAGACTGGCTAATATGTAAAGCTCAAAATTATAAATAATAATGATAATAATGTCATCTCACCTCCTCTATCGGCGTCGGGCGAACCATTTTCGGGATCGTTGCCCGCGGCGTCTTCACGCTTGACGCCTGTAACGCCATCCTCGAGTTGGCAACAATCCATGATCAAGTTGGCGTACTCGCGACCACTGAAACCATTTCAATAATAGTATATCCTATTAGTAATATATAATATTGCTTATGAGTTTGTTGCGAGATTGCCCTGCGCTGCAGCCTCCATAATCGTTTATTAATGAACGAATTCTCATGGGATCTTGTATGGAATCTTGGATATATCAACAATTATCGTTGGGCTGCATAAGCGATAATGAACTTGATAATGAATACAAATATAGATTTCGTAATCTCGATAATTGGTATTATTTTAGATATAATTTGTGAATACGAAGTATGAGTTTTTCCAAAGTATCAAGTTAACTTCACATCCCGCGCATAATCAGAAAATTACAAAGAGGAACAAGAGACGGCTTTATAATATCATACATTCATTATACATTAAATATCCTCAAAAGAATTATCGTGTCTTATATCTCAAGTTGATTTGTACAAACATGCACGAAATGCCATTGATTAATAATTACTCGTATTAATAATTATTGATTATTAATAATTACAGACCTAATAACGTAGTTGACGCAAATAATATTCTGTTCTTCGGCATTTTTAGTGTTGCATACGACTGTCGCGCAGGTCTGCAACCACGTGTAACCACCACTTTTATTCATCAGTCGGTAATAATGCGTTAGTACTTGTCCCTTATGGATCACTGAAATAAACAAAAAGAATATTTATATGCACTTTCAGAATGTCACACGCTTTATATAAAAATATACAGAGAGCTCGTAAATATTTGTTCCTCTTCAATAATTGATATTCATAATTATCGTGCTTTTTTAAACAATACATAAGAAAAACAAATGCAAAAACAAAAGAAAATGAAAGATAAAATAATAAAAAATAAATCTCTCACGCCTGTCCGATTAAGTCAACACGCTTCGATTCGGTTTCTGTAATTAAAGGGTAATGTGATGGCGTTGGTCGCTAGCTCACGATACGCATTACTTGTTACGAGAATGCTTTGAAGGAACCGTTGTACCATTTATAATGTTTGCGCACAAATAAAAAATGCTTCCACAAAGCATTTCGAAGTAAATCGAGCTTTGCGTGACAGATCTAATGCGCATTTATCATTGTTAAAAACGAGAAAATATCCATCGGCTAGGAAATAGAAAGAAGCCCTGCTAAAGTAGTGGCTTGATTATCTAGGGGTTAATAAAAAAAAAAAAAGAGAGAAAAAAAAATTAAAAGAGAGATATAAATGTTCCACGAGGAAATGATAGTGGACCGCCAAGCATGGAGTCCATTGGAACCGAAGCGAACGAGATCGATGAGGATAAGCCGGGAGCTGAAGCGATCGAAGAAAGAGGAGATGAGTAGCGTAAAGTTTCAGTGTGGCGGAAGGAGAGCTAGGAGAGCGAGAAGAGCGAGGAGAGTGTGTGGCCGATCGGTCGCCCTGGTGGTACACGGTGATAGAGAGGGCGGAAGAGGACGAGGCAAATATGAAGAAAGGAGTGGAACGCGGAGGGATTGGTGCGGAGGGACGTTAAAGGGATGAGAAATTCGATACCTCTGGAGGACCCACCTTCTTTACCCCCACCACTTATCAGTCGACGCACCACAGGCATAAGCTGAGCCGCCTTCGACATTTGACTGCAATGGCTCGCCCGACTCTTTTTACTGTCCCGAGGCTAAAGCGCTTGATAAGTTGCGTCTCTCAAAAATTTTAGATAGTTGTCGGTGAATAAAGAACATATTAATTTTGCCGAGGTGTTTTATCTTCTTCTAATATCTCTTGTAACGAGGTAGAACATATAAATAGGTCGTGCGGAGAAATCGATCGCTTGCTTTGTAGTAAAATAGGAGAGTCCATTTCATTTGGAATTGCTCCTTTTGAATGAGGCTCTGATTAATTTAAAAATGCTTTAAAATACACACACGCGCGCACAAACAAACAAACAAACAAACAAACAAACAAACAAAAACAAAAACAGAAAAAACAAACAAACAAACAAACAAAAACAAAAACAGAAAAAACAAACAAACAAACAAACAAAAACAAAAACAGAAAAAACAATAACAAAAACAAAAAAACAAAAAAAAATGAAATTAAAAAAAAATGGTGGTGGTGGGGGGGGGGGAATACCAAAAATATTCCGTTGGCGAATAATAAATATGCGCGATCGAGTCATTATTCAAGAATAATTTATTTCATTTCAACTTTACATTTACTTTTTAAATAAATTTCGCGTTAGTCGTGCTGTTTCAATGTGAGTCGCGATATTCGTTGTATGTAAATATTTCGCAAAAGGACAATTTCATTTAATTCTTGTAGAATGGATTATTCACTATATCAAGAAATACATTCAAGGCAGAGGTCAGCCAAAGCATTCGTACTGAATTCAAATTAGGCACAAAAATCTAATAATGTTTTAACTTCACTACAAAACACATAAAACGTAAGTCTGCTTTCACGTTCCTTGAATTATACTTGAATTCATAATTATTTATCGTCTATTTATCATTGACTATTATACTTCATCTATCTATAAGTTTATCTATTTCGGCTCGTTAATTGAGTGATTTTTTTTTTTCATTTGCAATATTGTATCTAAATATTCAGGTGAATTTCTTTCTTTTTTTTTCCCCTGCAATAAATAGAATTTATTAATGATAATGCTCTGATAACATTGAAAAATTATTTGAAGTTCATAATTCACAGCATTCAAGGATTGCAAAGCATTGATTTTACTTCATTAGTCATATACATGTTCACTTAATATTTCCGTTAAAAAGAAAAAAAAAATATTATCATTCGGTAGACAAATATTATCCATTCGGATGGTTATATTGTAATTCTATTAGTTTCAAAGCCTCCATTGCACACAGCAACGATCAGTACTTAAAATCATTGGATTGTCCCAATGAAGTCACAATCATCGTGAAACAAAAGAACATACGCATTGAATAATTAGAAAAATTTATATATATATATATATATATATATATATATATATCAATCATTAACAAGAATTTTGTTCGTTAGATGTAATTAGTTAATAGACGAAGTAGAGCGCATCACATCTATTACTTGCTTACCCTTATAAAGTCCATAAAATTACGAGGCTCCATACACGAATAGGAGGATTAGCACTGATCTAACAAATTGGTGCATAGCCTTGATAAAAATTCATCAAACTTCCTAAAACAATGACTGCTTGATAATGACAGGAACGCATCAGCGTATCAAGTCATATTTAGCGGCGTCAGTGAGCAACTGCTTGGGCCATTCGCCATTAAGCAGCCATTGCCAGTGAAATATGAAAGACTTTCACTGAGGATAGGCGCTAGCTTATCCAGCCAGTCAGCTTTCCCTGCCCCTCTTGCCGCGATACGCGGCCCTCGCCATCCCTCCGGCCGCGTTCATTTCGCGCCGCTCGGCACGTCGGCGAAAGTGCAGCGGTGGGGAGGGGATTGGGGATTGGGGATTGGGGATTGGGGATTG